>NW_026928219.1:0-33170 GCF_032062105.1 Saccostrea cuccullata | reverse complement strand
GTTTGCTTTTTCTTTACTTGAGACCAAGCATAAGAAAGGAAATTTTAATCCTTTATAAGAACATGAATGTATTTTTTAATTACATTCATTTGCTTTTTTAAAATGCAGTTTTTTAGTACTTATATATATATATTTGGAAATTGAATTTATTTGATTTATCTTCATTAAACTTTCCACTCCGTTTTCAACTATTTAAACCAAGTAATTGAAAACATAAACAGCGGCAAAGTTATACCTCTTCCATTGCAACACCATGCAAAATTAAGTTTACTATTCCATCTAGCTAAATCCCACTTAAAGATTTTAACACAGTGCATAGGTCAATGATTCAAAATGAACCTAGCAACAAGAAATACACATTTGTAATTAGCAAAGTAAGGTAGAGAATTTTCATGTTTACTATGTTTTGTTATACCTGCACTTTCTAAAGAAAGTTCGGGTACATGTATATTGTTGTTACTCATGTCCGTCCGTCCATCCGTCCGTCTTTCACACTTTTCTTCCCTGAACTCCTCCTACATTTTACTCAGTAGCTTAATCATCTTTTGGGAGATGGTTGGTGGTGTCATGTAGATGTGCAGTACGAGGGCCGTTCAAAAATTACGCCGACTTGTTGCACAGAAAAAATATTTGACGACATAATCGGACAAAATGTCACAGATAATATAAAAGATTCTTTACTGATATGGTATTCAAAATTTCGTATCAAAATGTTGTAAATTGGTGCTGGATTTTTAGTGATTTATCAGAACGTACCATTAAGTCACGAGCAGCAAAATCTTCGACGTCACAGCAATCATAAAAAAAATATGTAGTAATTTCATTTTCTTAACATTTCCCCAAAGTTCATGTACAGATTTGGTTTAGTTCTCTACTCAACATCCAAACACCATTTCTTGTCAAGCTTAAAATCTATTAAAATCTAAATATTTTTTTTTGTTTTAAACAAAGTGTCGTGTATTATAGAGATATAGTGTGATATTTAGTGACTCTGAATAATCTATTTTACAGTCCAGAAAAAGTTTTCATCAATTCTCTCGAATCAGATTTATACAGAGGTTTAACGGTCTAAAAAATTTGCAATTTGCTATTTGTAGATGAATGCCACGAATACCCAGTTGCCCCTCATCTTTTATGATGCATATTTTGGATCTATGTTGGCGATATCTCAAGCATAACACATAATTTTAAAAAAGTGTGGTGCGCCGTCAATTTGGGAGACGTCATTTTCAAAGTCGTTTTCACGGAGAAAAACCACTATATTTCTGTTTGTACTTTAGATATCATGTCAGAAATCTAAATATATAATAATAGAACAATTTAAATATACATTTGAGAAAATTGTCGAAAAATATCGCGAATTATAGAAAATGAATAAGTGAAATTTTGGATCCCTCATGCTTTTGCTTCAGATTTTTTGTCGTGCTCCGTACCTCACCATCAGCGATATCAACATACCGATAATTTTAGTAGAATGTTTTTAAAATACAGAAATTTTGCCCAAAATTCATTGGAATCTTTAGGATACACATTTCTGTGAAATTTCATAACTATATGACGTTTGTAAGAGTAGATAATAGCAGAGTCCGCGTAATTTTTGAACGGCCCTCGTAAGGTTTTGAATTTTTTATTTTGCCCCGGGGGGACAAATGGGGGTCGAAAATTGACGTTTTTTTTTTGCAAAAAGTCCCATCTTCCCTGAACGCCTCTTACATTTTACTCAGCAGCCTAATCATCTTCTGGGAGATGGTTGTTGGGGTCATGTAGATGTGCAGTAAGGTTTCGGAATTTTGATTTTGCCCCGGGGTGTCAAATGGGAGTCGAAAAATGACGTTTTTTATTCAAAAAGCCCCGTCTTCCCTGAACCCCTCTGACATTTTACTCAGAAGCCTAATCATCTTTTGTGAAAGGGTTGTTGGGGTCATGTAGATGTGCAGTAAAGTTTCGGAATTTTGATTTTGCCCCGGGGTGTCAAATGGGGGTGGATAAATGAATTTTTTTTTTAATTCAAAAAGCCCCGTCTTCCCTGAACTCCTCTTACATTTTACTCAGAAGCCTGATCATCATTTGGAAGATGGTTGTTGGGGTCATGTAGATGTGCAGTAAGGTTTCGGAATTTTGAATTTGCCTCTGGGGGTCAAATGGGGGTCGAAAAATGATATTTTTTTATGCAAAAAGCCCCACCTTCCTTGAACTCCTCTGACATTTTACTTAGCAGCCTAAAGATCTTTCGGAAGATGGTTGATGGTGTAATGTAGATGTACAGAAAGGTTTCTGAATTTTGATTTTGACCCGGAGGGTCAAATGGGGGTTGAAAAATGACTTTTTTTTGCAAAAGTCCCCATATTCCCTTGACTCCTATTACATTTTACTCAGCAGCCTTATCATCTTTTGGAAGATTGTTATTGGGGTCATGTAGATATGCAGTAAGGTTTCAGAATTTCGATATTGTCCTGGGGGGGTGGTCGAATGGACGTCGAAAAATGATGTTTTTTATGCAAAAAACCCCTTTTTCCTCTTACATTTTACTCAGCAGCCTAATCATCTTTTGGGAGAGTTCACTCAAGATTTGAACTATTGGTAAAACATCAAGGTCAAGGGGTAAAAAAATTGTAGCATATTGGGAAACATCTTGTTATGGGTAATGTACACGTGAAATGTGAAAGTTGTATCTCTTCTCAACAATCAACAGATCAAAAGGAAATACAATATTATTGAAAAGTAAGCTTAACTTCAAGGTCAAAGTCACAGAGTTTAAAAAGTCATGATACATTTGGAAAGGCCTTATCACAGGTAATATACATGCATGTATAATATGAATGCCCTTTCATTTCTCTTTCAAAATAATCAATTTAAAATGATTAATTTCGTTTTGACAGTAGGTCAAACTTCAAGGTCATGGGTAATAAAAATCATAGTGTATTTAGAACGGTATTGTCACAGTGAAATACTAATACACATGTTTAATATGAAAGTCCTGTCTCTTCTCATTCATAATATATGACTATGATGACCAAGGTTAAATTTATTGTGACAGATGGACAGACTGACAAACAAATGAGATTTAATGTCCCCTATCAAAAATGGGGGACAAAAATGTTCTTGCTGTTCTTGAGAAGAAGATTTATGTTGGAAAAAGTCCCCTGCATATTTACATGTAAATTGGTTGAAATTGGCCCAGTGGTTCTTAAGAAGTTAAGAATGTGAAAAGTTTGCAGACAAACAGATGGACGACAGAAAACAGTATATTTCAGAAAACAGTATGCTTGTAAATAATCAAGGTGCTTTGGGTAGCAAAATAAAGCTAAACAGGTATATCTAATTCATCCGCAGAGCTTAGTCAGTTTTAATATGCACAACCTTTTCAACTCTTATAATAATTATTTTTCAATTCACTTTATTGACAATTACCATGTAGGCATACAGTCATGAACATGAATAACATAAAAAATTAACACAATTAACAATTATTTTTAAAAATTTTTATATCACCATGTTTGATTCAAGGGAGAACTAGAAATATGACCAGAAGTATATCTGTTGATTATAAAATATGTACATGTATACTGCGTTTTTTTTAGTAATTTATTTGTTTGTTGTGACAGCAACTGTTATGCAGCTTTTGGCAAAGGTTCAAGTTTCTCAAATGTATATCAAACTCCAAGGTCAAGGTCAAAGGGTCAAAATTGTTGGTATCAAAGGGAAAGTCTTGTCACAAGGAATACACATGTGAAATGAGAGAGAAATCCCTAGTACTTCCTCACTTGTACAAAAGTTATTGCCAAGGTTAAAGTTCAATTGGGTTCAACTCTAACAAAAATATTTATCCCTGTTGAAAGTTCACAATGATTACACATGTTAAGCATGAAAGTCCTAGCACCAACTGTTCAAAACTTAGGCGAATTTTAAGGTATTTTTCTTGTTAAAGTGGGTCAACTTCAAGGTCAAGAGCTCAAGAGGTCAAAATTGGTGGTACCCATTAAAAGGTTTTGTGAAAAGAAATTTACCTATGAAATGTGGAAGCCATGTGTATAGCCCAATCCACTTTAAACTTATGGGCAAGGTTAAAGTTTCTGTGGAAAAACAAACAGACATAAACACAGGAAACAAAATATGTATATATAGTCAAATGGAAAAATTTTGTACTTTTATGGAATCATCAGATCAATTGTTATTTCAGGTACAGGGGGTGGCTATGGAGATCAGAACCCCTCCCCCACCCCTGGAATTTGCAGAGTTTTTTAAATAAGACTATTTACTGAAGAGAATAAAAATGACTTTGGACATCCTCCCCCTTAGAAAACATGGACTCCACCATCATTGTTTTTATTTTTTTATTTCCTTCTCAGGAAATCTTGGGCTGGACTTTTTTTTTGACTGAGATGTGAACCCCCCCCCCCCTTTTCGAAAAAAAGAATTCTGGATCTGAGCCTCTATATACTGATTGTCACGTCCGCAACGGGAGGTAACTTGACAATGAGAAAGGCGACCGTGGCATGCGATGATTTTTGACCCTTTTTGAACTTCAACCTAACCATTTACATTTATTTATTTTTATGCAACCTATACTAAATCTTGTACTTACCGAATGTCATAGGTCTTGTCAGCTTCATGAAATATAATCCATATAATCCAATTAAAACACAAAATTGAAATGATTTTAACTGACTACACTGCACCGTCAGCATACATGTGCTAATCTCATTCGGCAAACCTTTGCTGATTCCGTCGCCTTCATTAGATGAAGTGTGAATCGGCCAATGTGTGCCGAGTGGTGATATCTAAAAATATGATAATGGGTGACGCAACCCCAATGTAAATGGAGAAATTTTCATAAAAATGTTCACACGTAAAGCTGTTTAGTTAAGTACAAGAACAAATTTCAAACTATCTTAATGAACGATGTTTTAACATAACTTTGCCATCTAGGTCTATCTAAAAAAAATGTGTGAGAGAGAGGCTGTGTGTGTGTGTTGGTGGGAAGGGGGGAGGGGGGGGGGAAATAGGCATTGACAAATTAATTGGGTTATATTTTCAATGATTCTTTTTCCTGACCAAATATTAAAAACAGTTTGCACATTTTAATAAATTCATACTAAAATAATATTTCATGTCGTTGAGAAAGTAAATTTAAAAAGTGTCAATTTATCGGCAATTTAAAGTATTTATCAGAATCTAATTAAGTAATTTACTTCATTAATTAAATTTTGTTATTTCAGACTGGTAATGAGTTAAGTATCCAAAATACATATATGAGGCTCAGAGAAAACATGGTCACCTGAAAATTTTATGCTCAATTTGACGAATACACGTAGGGTGATAATTATAGAATTATTTTGATTTTTTCCTTGGAAAGCCCATAATGAAGGAGTGTGTTTTTAGAGGCAAACACCTTAGTGCGGGTATTACTGTCTCATGACAGCATCTAGTTTTAAAAAATTGGTAGTGGAACACCAAAACATTATGAATAATAAATATGAAGATGTATCTTCTAGATGTTGCATTATTTACACTGTTCTATTTACAAAGAAGGCATAGGGACATCGATTCAAAGAACAAAGACCATGTTTCGTCATATTGGCCCTGTGATTTCTCAATTTTCAAAGTAGAATGAATAGAAATAAAATTATTATCAAGGGTTAATCCACTGTTGATACTATCCCAACAAACCAAAATTTTTCCGCCAAAACGTCAGCTTGTTGATTTGAATAAGAGACAAAACCGATAATGGACGGGTTTTTTGCAGAAATTCTCTACTTTTTCTATTTTAGTCATGTTTTTCACATACAGCGCAACCTCTGATCTAAAATGTAACAACATTCCATTAAATCACTTTAATAAAGAAACAAAGCTGTAGATAGATTTTTTAGATCAGAGGGTGCGCTGTTGATGAAAATCAACTTTGAACAAAAGCAAGGAGCAATCCGAAATTATTTATTTTCGTGAAGATTTCATTTATTTCAAGAGTTGTGCTGCTTTAAAAATAAAAATAAAATAGCTAAGTGCAAACAAGATATTAAAAAAAAATCAGCTGAAATTAAAACCACTTTGTGCTTTTATTAATTATTTTTTTAATTTGATCGGGCGCGTTTGCTCACTTCAAGAGACTTGTAATATTAATTAAGCTCATTTACATACGTAAACAAATAAATCAGAAGTTTGACGGTAATTAATTATACACTAAGTCTTCAAAAAATTATGTCCTCCAGAAAGAAAAAAAAGAGAATTCTATTGGAGGTAAGTAATTTTATTTTTTTTTTTTTAATATCGAATTGAAAGATCAAAGACATTTTTTTCTTCACAGGTAGACTTTAGCTAAAAATGTATCGTCTGCAGACTGGCGATTCATTGTAAACACAGAAAAAAGTACACTTTCATGTATTTTGCACGCTTTAATGCGCTGAAAATTATAACTTAATTTTCTTCTTATGGTTTACACTTTAGTTAAAAATAATGAACCGCAAATAAATCGATCTTAACCCTAGCCTAGGTCGCATGCAGACGGCAGATCTATAAAACTACGAAACCCTATCAGATCCTTGTAAATATAACACATATACAATATTTCTAGGTATGTAATGTAAACAAAAAATATGACAGGGAATAAATCAAATAAAATAACACACAATTAATATTCTTGGGTCATTTATTACCAAAAACCACAAATATCAGTTTGTTACATTCAAATTATTCTACTATTAAACATATAAACACCTCTCGCCAGATGGCATCCGTAGCAACAGCGTAGCGCGTCCGCCTGGAAAGCGTGCGATCCGGGTTCGATTCCTCTGTGGGGAATTCATTTTTTTTTTTAATTAAAATAAGAATCCCCCCCCCCCCCCCACAACTTGTAATTTTTTTTTTCTAAATATAATATGTTGAATAAGTTTTAATGATATGCAGAAAATATATATGTTCAAATCATTTTTAAGTATATATTTCTCCTAATCAAAATCCTATTTATATATGGATATTATGAAATTCTTTATCAAACAAAATCCATGAATCTTTGACATATTCAGTAACAAACAGTCACATGCTATTTCACTTTCACTACATTTCTCTGACCTAATTGCTAAAATATAATTATATTTTTTCAGTGTCAAAATTAAAAAAAAAAAAATAATGTTTTTCTTAGTTAATAGAATTTATGTTTTCTTTTTTAGAAATGAAAAAATGAATCAAGAAAAGAAAATAACAGAAATTGGAAAGTCTTTCCCATGCATTCTATGTAAGAAGCGAACAAAACCAAAGGACAGGAAAAAATGTGAATCTTCAGCTATTCGTCGTTTTCTCCGCAAGAACTTTCTTGTTGAAGCGAACAGTAATGACATTCTGTGTACGAAGTGCAGACATCTATACCATGGTAACCAACAAAAATGTCAAAAGAAATCTGGGCCACTTCCTGTATCACAGCCTCCACAAACACTTGCAAATCCATCATCATCAGGAATATCCAGTCCACCTTCCATATCGTTACCAATTCATAGAACGCCTTCATCTCATGCTTACTGTTTCATTTGCAAGCGCCCAGGATCCAAGCTTGTTGTTGTTACCTCTTCTGCTAGATTTACAGCTTTCCTGCAGAAAGAAGTTATTATTCCATCTGGAAGCAGATGCTGTCCATCTCATGTTGAAGATGGGGAATTCAGGCCTGGTGCTCTTGACAATTTGCACACTTTGGAATCAACACTTGTCAACAGAACAACAATTCTTGAACTCATCCAGAAAATTAGAAATTATGCCATTCAAAATTCAACGAGCAGATTTTCTTTTGAACCATCAAGCACTGAACACTGCAGATTACACAACATTGACCGGCATGTCCAAAGAAAATTTTGAAGACCTCCATTCTTTTATTTCAAATGACATTCGAAATACACAGAACCGTGGCACCAGGATGTCTCTTGGCATATTTCTCCTGAAACTGAGGTCAGGCATGTCAAACCAACTTCTTGCCACCATCTTTGGAATCTCCAAGTCCTCCCTTTACAGAGCAATACGATCAGTTCGGGCAGCTCTAATAAAGTCATTTGTACCTCATTTCATTGGTCTTCATCATATTAGCAGAGAAGATTTTATCGAGAATCATACAAGACCGCTGGCACAGGAACTTTTTGGAGATTTTACAGAGAAGAAAGCTATTGCTGTTTTTGATGGAACTTATATTTACATCCAGAAAAGTAACAACTTCAACTTTCAGAGAAAATCTTACAGTTTACATAAAGGCAGGCCCCTTGTTAAACCCATGGTTGTCACATCTACAGATGGCTATTTCTTGACAGTTCTTGGACCATACCTCGCCAGAAATAATGATGCCACCATCCTCAATCATATGCTTCATACGAATGTGGAAGATCTGAAGGACTGGTTTCAGGAAGATGATGTTTTCATAGTGGACAGAGGTTTTAGGGATTCATTGGACGTTCTGGATGAGATGGGAATTAGAGCCGAGATGCCACGCCTCCTGAGTAGAGGGCAGAAGCAGATGACCACCTCAGATGCCAGTGCTTCTCGTCTTGTTACCAAGGTTTGTTCTTCTATCTTTAAAGTACCATTTCTAAAACAGAAAACAAAGTTATCTATAAGCTTTAAACAATGAAAACATTATAATGTACATGTATGTCTTTTTTTTTTTTTTTAAAAAAAAAAAGCTTATACATTGACTAACGGAAAACTTTTGACATTGGTTTGTTTTCCATTGCATGTTACTCTGTATCTTATTTTAGATTAAAATATATTTCATATCATCTTCTCAATATTGCACATTCTTCGCTTTACAGATTCATTGGGTGGTTGAGGCAGCTAATGCTAGAATCAAGAGATGGAAATACCTTTCCCATGTGCTTCCCACAAACCAAGTGCCATTCATCAGTGATTATGTCAGAATTGTATGCGCCATCTCCAACAGATACCTCAAGCCTCTGTCTACTGGGAATGATGATGATGATCTGGCACTTGCTGCTAAAATGAGGTACTTGTCCACAAAAGTTAACTCTCTAAAGACATTTGTCGAGGAAAATTCTCTGGATAAAAGGTCCGTGAACTGGGAAATAGCATCTGATTCTTTTGAATTCCCTAAGCTAAGTGAAGAAGAAATCCGAAACTTGACATGTGGAGTGTATCAACTCAAATTATCTCCCAGTTATATTCAAGAGTATCTGGAGGGGGATGTGGATATCCTGATTCATAGGGAATTCAATGGGCTTCTTAGGGTTAAGCTTCAAAGCCGTCACATTTCTTCCAGGCAGTATCTCCTTTGGATACAGTTTTCAGAGTCTGAGATAATTGCCTGGTACTGTAGGTGTCGAGCGGGTGCCAGAGTGGTTGGGGTCTGTTCCCATGTGGCGGCTGTAGTTTGGTTCCTTGCGATAGGGCGGCATGACAAGGAAGCCATCTCTGGTGTCCAGGACTGGTCTGAGTTTGTCACAGATGCTACTATCATCGATGAATCAGATGACAGCGATGACAGTGTCATAGAGGAGTAAGCCATTCGTCTAACTGTGAAAGTCAATTGTCCTAAAAATATCAATATATACTCAAATTATATTTCAATTGATATCAAAATCTTATATCTACATGTTATTCCAAACAATTACAAATGTCATTATTGTAATAAGGTATATGTTAAAATCAGAAATAAACAAACATGATTTTTTTTTCAATAGACTATATACATTTAAAATATATTGAAAATACTGTAAAAATAATTTCCTGACTTGAAACAGTGAAACTTCAAGTGACTTTACAAGAATCTTAAATTATACATATTTTTTATTTGAACAAAATGACTGAAAACATGATAATTATTTAAAATGTACATGCAGAATTCTTGTTTTTAAGTATTTAATTTAATAAACAATAGTTTATTCACAATGTTAAGTAAATAGAATTGGGCAGCAGGCTCAACCTATTTTAGCCCTTTCCCTACATCAACGTCGAGGTGAATGCTTTCAAGTATATATTGTACTCGACATTTAAGAGTTCCCCCTTGTATCAATTAATCTTGAATATGCATCAAGATTTTAATTTAATTTAATTTCTGAATACATTGTGTACAATGAGTCTGGCTTATTATACAGAGTTCAGTTTTACTTTTTGGGTTTACCTTATTGAACATTGTAAATGTTATTTCTTGTTGTCAGTTTGAGTCTTATTTGACACTGTTAATCACAATGTTTTACATACTGTGTTCGATTTTTCTTTTATCATGTTTATCTTACTGCTTGTTTAAAAATTTTAAAAAGTATGATACCATCATTACTCAGTGTTTAAATTGTTTCAGTATTAATTTGAGCAAATGACTATTTAGCTTGACCCTGTCATTTTTGTTCTTGTCAGATGAACAGTTTAAGTACTCTAATTGCTTCTTCTTTCATTATATACACACAGTTGTTTACATGTTTAATGTCTAGACCTTTGTCAATCATTATAGTTATCTACATTGTACCTTGGTACATCTGCTTATTAATTATTTACATGTACCAATTTACATGATTTAGCTAGCAAGTGGTACATGCAACAGAAATAACAAATAAACATGTACTATAGAAAATGTAGCAGCTTGATTGTATGTGAACATTTCTGTAAAAATATACTTGACAAGATAGCATCACCAGGAACAGCTGATTCTAACGAACAGCTGATATGACACAGTTAACAAGGTTTATGACATTTTAAAATCTTCTATTCGGCATGGTTATTCATGTTCATATTTAACGAATCATAATAAAAATCCTCTGGTAACATACGATCTACTGTGTTTTTTGCTTTTTCAACCTGCGCCTTTTTAAGTGAGGGCTACTGACGCAATACATTGTACATGTGCTGCACGTGTGGCTTGTCTTCAGTCAATTTTTAACAAAAAGGTTTGTAGCTTATTCTGAAGATATTTCACAAAAGATGATAACAAACAACAAAGGCATGTTAAATATTACTTACGTAACAATTAAATGCGATGAAGAAGTCCTCTGCAATCTCCCCGAGCCGTGAGCGGGTTTGTCAACATTCAGAACTGTGTCACTATGGCCGATTGATTTTTAACTACATGTATGGTGCGCCGCATATGTTAAAAATACAATTATTTCATTTGTTTGCCTTCCCCATTTCATTTTCAGAATAAAAAAAAAACTGTTTTAAAATTAAGACTTAGTTCAATAAACACTGTATCATTTGTTTATAAGTTGACGTCTTATAGCACCCCTCCACAGCGTAATAAAATTAAGCGTCATCACTTGTTATACTCCTTTAATACAAACTTCAAAATGAGCATTTTCCCCATCATATATGTGAAAAATAAGAAAACAGGGTTGAAGACAAGTTCTTCAAAGGTCTCTAAATTGTGATATTTTCATATTTTGACATTAGGCCGAATTTTGCTAAACATGGTCTGTGTTCTTTCAGGAAATTCAACCATTAATATAGATTTGACAGAATGTGCACTTCTATAAACAAATATCCTTCAATTATGCTCCAGTCTAGCAAAAACTGCACCCAAGTTTTCAGTCCAAGCTCAGTCTAATAACACATTTTTACCATTTTTATTCTTCTCTAACAGTAAATACAATTAGTCAGAATATATAGTCTATCATCTTTAAGATCATACTTCAACAGATCTACAAGAAACCAAAGAACGGTCTCAAACACCCACATCGCAAGATAGGAGGAACAATAAAGATGATAAATTAACTTATTTCAGTATACTTAGTTCAGATTGATATGTTATAAAGCAAATGCATATTTTACTTGAATATGGTGCTTTGTTACCTAACTGTCACTAGAACCCACTTCTATGCAAATACACGCCATTGTATCAAGAGGGAAAATTAAACCCTGTAGTAAATAAAATGGTACCTTTATGACCAATGAGGTATTACATGTACAGAAAAACGTCTCTCAATCATTGAATGGTCAATCTCATGTTACAAACTCAGCATAATTGTATGTACATTAATATTTCATTAAATTATTTTTAAAAACTTTTTTGAGTAATCTCCGTGATGTTTCTTTGAACATTTTAATGTTTGGTTAACATAAATATGAGTAGTTATTATCATTGAATTTATGTTTGCTTCTTCTTTACCTAGAGACCAAGCATAAAAAAGGAAATTTTAATCCTCTATCAGAACATGAATGTATTTTTTTAGTTACATTCATATGATTTTTTAAAATGCAGTTTTGTTTAAAATTTATATATATATTTGGAAATTTATTTCATTTATCTTCATTAAACTTTCCACTCCCTTTTCCACTACTCAAACCAAGTAATTAAAAACATAGACAGTGGCAAAATTATACCTCTTCCATGGCAATTACAATGCAAAATTAAGTTTACCTACCATCTAGCTAAATCCTACTTAATGATTGTAACACAGTGCATATGTCAGTGAATCAAAATGAACCTAGCAACAAGAAATACACATTTGTTAATTAGCAAAGTAAGGTAGAGAATTTTCAAGTTTACTATGTTTTGTTTTAAAAAATTGGTGGGGGAAAACCGAAAGATTATGGAAAATAAATATAAAGATGTATCTTCTAGATTTTGCATTATATACACTGTTCTATTTACAAAAAAGGCATAGAGACCTCGTTTCAAATTCCAGTAAATTCAACCATTAATAAAGATTTGACAGCATGCACAGTTCTATAAGCCAATATCCTTCAATTATGCTCCAGCCTAGCAAAAATTGCACCCAAGTTTTCAGTCCACGCTTAGTCTAATAACACATGTTTTCCATTTTTAATTTCCTCTAACTATTAAATACAATTAGTCAGAATATTGTCTATTATCTTTCAGAACATACCACAAAAGATCTACAAGAAACCATAGAACGGTCTGAAACACCCACATTGCAAGATAGGAGGAACAATAAAGGTGATAAATAGTCTTTTTTAAGTATACTAAGTTTAGATTGATATGTTATAAAGCAAATGCAAAAGCAAATATTTTACACGAATCAAGCGCTTTGTTACCTAAATGTCACTAGAACCCACTTCTATGCAAATACACGCCATTTTATCAAGAGGGAAAATTAAACCTTGTAGCAAATAAAATGGTACCTTTATGACCAATGAGGTATAACATGTACTAAAAAAGCGTCTCTCAATCATTGAATGGCTAATCGTATGTTACAAAATCAACATTATTGAATGTACATTTATATTTCCTTTAATCATTTTTACAAACTTTTTTGGAGAAATCCCTGTGATGTTTCTTTGAACATTCTAAAACATAAATATGAGTAGTTATTATCATTGAATTTATGTTCGCTTTTTCTTTACCTGGAGACCAAGCATAAGAAAGGAAATTTTAATCCTTTATAAGAACATGAATATATTTTTTAATTACAAAAATGTAGTTTTTGTAGATTTATATTTATGTATTTGAAAACTGAATTTATTTCAATCATCTTTATTAAACTTTCCACTCTGTTTTCAACTATTGAAACCGAGATATTTAAGATATAAACATCGGCAATTATTACTCTTTCATTGCAATTACAAAATCAAGTTTACCGCTAAATCCCACTAAAAGAAAAACAGTGCATAGGACAATGAATATGAACCTAGCAACAAGAAATACACATTTGTTAATTAGCAAAGTAAAATAGAGAATTTTCAAGTTTACTATGCTTTTTTTTTCTTGAAAAATTGGTAGTGGAATTTATGGCTGATAAATATGAAGATGTATCTTCTTTTGCATTATTTACACTATTCTATTTACAAAGAAGGCATAGAGACATCGATTCAAATTTCAGTAAATTCAACCATTAATATAGATTTTACAGCATGTGCAGTTCTATTATCCTTCAAATATTCTCCAGTCTAGCAAAAACATTTTTCAATCCAAGTTTAGCCTAAAACACATTTTTACCATTTTTATTCTTCTCTAACAGTAAATACAATTAGTCGGATATAGTCTATTATCTTTCAGAAATACATTAACTTATTTCAGTATACTAAGTTTAGAATGATATGTTATAAAGCAAATGTATATTTTACACGAATCAGGCGCTTTGTTACCTAACTGTAACTAGAACCCACTTCTATGCAAATACACGCCGTTGTATCAAAAGGGAAAATTAAACCTTTTAGTAAATAAAATGGTACCTTTATGACCAATGAGGAATTACATGTACAGAAAAGCGTCTCTCAATCATTAAATGGCCAATCTTATGTTACAAAATCAACGTAATTGAATGTACATTAATATTTCCTTAGATGATTTTTAAAAACTTTTTTGGATTAATCTCCGTGATCTTTCTTTGAACATTCTAACGTCCAGTCAACATAGATATGAATATTATCATTGAATTTATGTATGGAGACCAAGCATAAGAAAGGAAATTTTAATCCTGTATCAGTACATAAATGTATTTTTTAGTTACACTCATTTGATTTTTTTAAAATGCATCTTTTTTAAGATTTATATATATATTTGAAAATTGAATTTATTTCATTTATCTTCATTAAACTTTCCACTCCGTTTTCAACTATTCAAACCAAGTAATTAAAAACATAAACAGCGCAAAGTTATGCCTCTTCCATGGCAATTACAATGCAAAATTAAGATTATCTACCATCTAGCTAAATCTCACTAAAAAATTGTAACACAGTGCATAGGTCAATGATGCAAAATGAACCTAGCAACGAGAAATACACATTTGTTAATTAGCAAAGTAAGGTAGAAAATTTTCATGTTTACTATGTTTTGTTTTAAAAAAATTGGTGGTGGAATACCAAAAGATTATGGATAATAAATATGAAGACGTATCTTCTAAATTTTGCATTATTTACACTTTTCTATTTACAAAGAAGGCATAGAGACCTCGTTTCAAATTCCAGGAAAGTCAATCATTAATAACAGATTTGACAGCATGTTTCTAAAAGCAAAAATCCTTCAATTATGCTCCAGTCTAGCAAAAATTGCACCCACGTTTTCAGTCTACGCTTAGTCTAATAGCATATGTTTTTCATTTTTATTCTCCTCTAACTATAAATACAATTAGTTAGAATATTGTCTATTATCTTTCAGAACATACCACAAAAGATCTACAAGAAACCAAAGAACGGTCTGAAACACACACATCGCAAGATAGGAGGAACAATAAAGGTGATGAATTGTCTTATTTCAGTATACTAAGTTAAGATTGATATGTTATAAAGCAAATGCATATTTTACACGAATCAAGCGCTTTGTTACCTATCTGTCACTAGAACCCACTTCTATGCAAATACACGCCATTTTATCAAGAGGGAAAATTAAACCTTGTAGCAAATAAAATGGTACCTTTATGACCATTGAGGTATTACATGTACTATAAAAACGTCTCTCAATCATTGAATGGCTAATTGTATGTTACAAAATCAACATTAATGAATGTACATTTATATTTCCTTTAATCATTTTTACAAACTTTTTTGGAGAAATCCCTGTGATGTTTCTTTGAACATTCTAACGTCCGGTCAACATAAATATGAGTAGTTATTATCATTGAATTTATGTTTGTTTTTCTTTACCTGGAGACCAAGCATAAGAAAGGAAATTTTAATCCTTTATAACAACATGAATATATTTTTTAATTACACTCATTTGCTTTTTTAAAATGTAGTTTTTGTATATTTATATTTATATATTTGAAAACTGAATTTATATCATTTATCTTCATTAAACTTTCAACTCCTTTTTAAACTATTCAAACCAAGATATTGAAGATATAAACATCGGCAAAGTTATTCCTCTTTCATTGCAATTACAATGCAAAATTAAGTTTACCTACCATCTAGATAATCCCACTAAAAGATTGTAAAACAGTGCATAGGACAATGAATCAAAGTGAACCTAGCAACAAGAAATACACATTTGTTAATTAGCAAAGTAAGGTAGAGAATTTTCAAGTTTACTATACTTTTTTTTTGAAAAATTGGTAGTGGAATCCGAAAAATTATGGCTGATAAATATGAAGATGTATCTTCTAGATTTTGCATTATTTACACTATTCTATTTACAAAGAAGGCATAGAGACATCGATTCAAATTTTAAGAAATTCAACCATTAATATAGATTTTACAGCATGTGCAGTTCTATAAGCAAATATTCTTCAAATATTCTCCAGTCTAGCAAAAACTTCACCGAAGTTGTCAGTCCAAGTTTAGCCTAAAAACACCTTTTTACCATTTTTAGTCTCCTCTAACAGGAAATACAATTAGTCGGATATAGTCTATTATCTTTCAGAACATACCTCAAAAGATCTAAAAGAAACCAAAGAACGGTCTGAAGCACCGACATCTCAAGATTGGAGGAACAATAAAGGTGATACATTAACTTATTTCAGTATACTAAGTTTAGAATGATATGTTATAAAGCAAATGCATATTTTACACGAATCAAGCGCTTTGTTACCTAACTGTCACTAGAACCCACTTCTATGCAAATACACGCCATTGTATCAAAAGGGAAAATTAAACCTTTTAGTAAATAAAATGGTACCTTTATGACCAATGAGGTATTACATGTACAGAAAAGCGTCTCTCAATCATTGAATTGCCAATCTTATGTTACAAAATCAACGTAATTGAATGTACATTAATATTTCCTTAGATTATTTTTGAAAACTTTTTTGGAGTAATCTCCGTGATCTTTCTTTGAACATTCTAACGTCCGATCAACATAAATATGAGTAGTTATTATCATTGAATTTATGTTTGCTTTTTCTTTACCTGGAGACCAAGCATAAGAAAGGAAATTTAAATTCTGTATCAATACATAAATATATTATTTAGTTACACTCATTTGATTTTTTTAAAATGCATCTTTTTTAAGATTTATATATATATTTGAAAATTGAATTTATTTCATTTATCTTCATTAAACTTTCCACTCCGTTTTCAACTATTCAAACCAAGTAATTAAAAACATAAACAGCGCAAAGTTATGCCTCTTCCATGGCAATTACAATGCAAAATTAAGATTACCTACCATCTAGCTAAATCTCACTAAAAAATTGTAACACAGTGCATAGGTCAATGATGCAAAATGAACCTAGCAACGAGAAATACACATTTGTTAATTAGCAAAGTAAGGTAGAAAATTTTCATGTTTACTATGTTTTGTTTTAAAAAATTGGTGGTGGAATACCAAAAGATTATGGATAATAAATATGAAGACGTATCTTCTAAATTTTGCATTATTTACACTTTTCTATTTACAAAGAAGGCATAGAGACCTCGTTTCAAATTCCAGGAAAGTCAATCATTAATAACAGATTTGACAGCATGTGCAGTTCTAAAAGCAAAAATCCTTCAATTATGCTCCAGTCTAGCAAAAGTTGCACCCACGTTTTCAGTCTACGCTTAGTCTAATAGCATATGTTTTTCATTTTTATTCTCCTCTAACTATAAATACAATTAGTTAGAATATTGTCTATTATCTTTCAGAACATACCACAAAAGATCTACAAGAAACCAAAGAACGGTCTGAAACACACACATCGCAAGATAGGAGGAACAATAAAGGTGATGAATTGTCTTATTTCAGTATACTAAGTTAAGATTGATATGTTATAAAGCAAATGCATATTTTACACGAATCAAGCGCTTTGTTACCTATCTGTCACTAGAACCCACTTCTATGCAAATACACGCCATTTTATCAAGAGGGAAAATTAAACCTTGTAGCAAATAAAATGGTACCTTTATGACCATTGAGGTATTACATGTACTATAAAAACGTCTCTCAATCATTGAATGGCTAATTGTATGTTACAAAATCAACATTAATGAATGTACATTTATATTTCCTTTAATCATTTTTACAAACTTTTTTGGAGAAATCCCTGTGATGTTTCTTTGAACATTCTAACGTCCGGTCAACATAAATATGAGTAGTTATTATCATTGAATTTATGTTTGTTTTTCTTTACCTGGAGACCAAGCATAAGAAAGGAAATTTTAATCCTTTATAACAACATGAATATATTTTTTAATTACACTCATTTGCTTTTTTAAAATGTAGTTTTTGTATATTTATATTTATATATTTGAAAACTGAATTTATATCATTTATCTTCATTAAACTTTCAACTCCTTTTTAAACTATTCAAACCAAGATATTGAAGATATAAACATCGGCAAAGTTATTCCTCTTTCATTGCAATTACAATGCAAAATTAAGTTTACCTACCATCTAGATAATCCCACTAAAAGATTGTAAAACAGTGCATAGGACAATGAATCAAAGTGAACCTAGCAACAAGAAATACACATTTGTTAATTAGCAAAGTAAGGTAGAGAATTTTCAAGTTTACTATACTTTTTTTTTGAAAAATTGGTAGTGGAATCCGAAAAATTATGGCTGATAAATATGAAGATGTATCTTCTAGATTTTGCATTATTTACACTATTCTATTTACAAAGAAGGCATAGAGACATCGATTCAAATTTTAAGAAATTCAACCATTAATATAGATTTTACAGCATGTGCAGTTCTATAAGCAAATATCCTTCAAATATTCTCCAGTCTAGCAAAAACTTCACCGAAGTTGTCAGTCCAAGTTTAGCCTAAAAACACCTTTTTACCATTTTTAGTCTCCTCTAACAGGAAATACAATTAGTCGGATATAGTCTATTATCTTTCAGAACATACCTCAAAAGATCTAAAAGAAACCAAAGAACGGTCTGAAGCACCGACATCTCAAGATTGGAGGAACAATAAAGGTGATACATTAACTTATTTCAGTATACTAAGTTTAGAATGATATGTTATAAAGCAAATGCATATTTTACACGAATCAAGCGCTTTGTTACCTAACTGTCACTAGAACCCACTTCTATGCAAATACACGCCATTGTATCAAAAGGGAAAATTAAACCTTTTAGTAAATAAAATGGTACCTTTATGACCAATGAGGTATTACATGTACAGAAAAGCGTCTCTCAATCATTGAATTGCCAATCTTATGTTACAAAATCAACGTAATTGAATGTACATTAATATTTCCTTAGATTATTTTTGAAAACTTTTTTGGAGTAATCTCCGTGATCTTTCTTTGAACATTCTAACGTCCGATCAACATAAATATGAGTAGTTATTATCATTGAATTTATGTTTGCTTTTTCTTTACCTGGAGACCAAGCATAAGAAAGGAAATTTAAATTCTGTATCAATACATAAATATATTATTTAGTTACACTCATTTGATTTTTTTAAAATGCATCTTTTTTAAGATTTATATATATATTTGAAAATTGAATTTATTTCATTTATCTTCATTAAACTTTCCACTCCGTTTTCAACTATTCAAACCAAGTAATTAAAAACATAAACAGCGCAAAGTTATGCCTCTTCCATGGCAATTACAATGCAAAATTAAGATTACCTACCATCTAGCTAAATCTCACTAAAAAATTGTAACACAGTGCATAGGTCAATGATGCAAAATGAACCTAGCAACGAGAAATACACATTTGTTAATTAGCAAAGTAAGGTAGAAAATTTTCATGTTTACTATGTTTTGTTTTAAAAAATTGGTGGTGGAATACCAAAAGATTATGGATAATAAATATGAAGACGTATCTTCTAAATTTTGCATTATTTACACTTTTCTATTTACAAAGAAGGCATAGAGACCTCGTTTCAAATTCCAGGAAAGTCAATCATTAATAACAGATTTGACAGCATGTGCAGTTCTAAAAGCAAAAATCCTTCAATTATGCTCCAGTCTAGCAAAAATTGCACCCACGTTTTCAGTCTACGCTTAGTCTAATAGCATATGTTTTTCATTTTTATTCTCCTCTAACTATAAATACAATTAGTTAGAATATTGTCTATTATCTTTCAGAACATACCACAAAAGATCTACAAGAAACCAAAGAACGGTCTGAAACACACACATCGCAAGATAGGAGGAACAATAAAGGTGATGAATTGTCTTATTTCAGTATACTAAGTTAAGATTGATATGTTATAAAGCAAATGCATATTTTACACGAATCAAGCGCTTTGTTACCTATCTGTCACTAGAACCCACTTCTATGCAAATACACGCCATTTTATCAAGAGGGAAAATTAAACCTTGTAGCAAATAAAATGGTACCTTTATGACCATTGAGGTATTACATGTACTATAAAAACGTCTCTCAATCATTGAATGGCTAATTGTATGTTACAAAATCAACATTAATGAATGTACATTTATATTTCCTTTAATCATTTTTACAAACTTTTTTGGAGAAATCCCTGTGATGTTTCTTTGAACATTCTAACGTCCGGTCAACATAAATATGAGTAGTTATTATCATTGAATTTATGTTTGTTTTTCTTTACCTGGAGACCAAGCATAAGAAAGGAAATTTTAATCCTTTATAACAACATGAATATATTTTTTAATTACACTCATTTGCTTTTTTAAAATGTAGTTTTTGTATATTTATATTTATATATTTGAAAACTGAATTTATATCATTTATCTTCATTAAACTTTCAACTCCTTTTTAAACTATTCAAACCAAGATATTGAAGATATAAACATCGGCAAAGTTATTCCTCTTTCATTGCAATTACAATGCAAAATTAAGTTTACCTACCATCTAGATAATCCCACTAAAAGATTGTAAAACAGTGCATAGGACAATGAATCAAAGTGAACCTAGCAACAAGAAATACACATTTGTTAATTAGCAAAGTAAGGTAGAGAATTTTCAAGTTTACTATACTTTTTTTTTTTTGAAAAATTGGTAGTGGAATCCGAAAAATTATGGCTGATAAATATGAAGATGTATCTTCTAGATTTTGCATTATTTACACTATTCTATTTACAAAGAAGGCATAGAGACATCGATTCAAATTTTAAGAAATTCAACCATTAATATAGATTTTACAGCATGTGCAGTTCTATAAGCAAATATCCTTCAAATATTCTCCAGTCTAGCAAAAACTTCACCGAAGTTGTCAGTCCAAGTTTAGCCTAAAAACACCTTTTTACCATTTTTAGTCTCCTCTAACAGGAAATACAATTAGTCGGATATAGTCTATTATCTTTCAGAACATACCTCAAAAGATCTAAAAGAAACCAAAGAACGGTCTGAAGCACCGACATCTCAAGATTGGAGGAACAATAAAGGTGATACATTAACTTATTTCAGTATACTAAGTTTAGAATGATATGTTATAAAGCAAATGCATATTTTACACGAATCAAGCGCTTTGTTACCTAACTGTCACTAGAACCCACTTCTATGCAAATACACGCCATTGTATCAAAAGGGAAAATTAAACCTTTTAGTAAATAAAATGGTACCTTTATGACCAATGAGGTATTACATGTACAGAAAAGCGTCTCTCAATCATTGAATTGCCAATCTTATGTTACAAAATCAACGTAATTGAATGTACATTAATATTTCCTTAGATTATTTTTGAAAACTTTTTTGGAGTAATCTCCGTGATCTTTCTTTGAACATTCTAACGTCCGATCAACATAAATATGAGTAGTTATTATCATTGAATTTATGTTTGCTTTTTCTTTACCTGGAGACCAAGCATAAGAAAGGAAATTTAAATTCTGTATCAATACATAAATATATTATTTAGTTACACTCATTTGATTTTTTTAAAATGCATCTTTTTTAAGATTTATATATATATTTGAAAATTGAATTTATTTCATTTATCTTCATTAAACTTTCCACTCCGTTTTCAACTATTCAAACCAAGTAATTGAAAACATAAACAGCGGCAAAGTTATGCCTCTTCCATGGCAATTACACTTCAAAATTAAGTTTACCTACCATCTAGCTAAATCTCACTAAAAAATTGTAACATAGTGCATAGGTCAATGAATCAAAATGAACCTAGCAACAAGAAATACACATTTGTTAATTAGCAAAGTAAGGTCGAAAATTTTCATGTTTACTATGTTTTGTTTTAAAAAATTGGTGGTGGAATACCAAAAGATTATGGATAATAAATATGAAGACGTATCTTCTAAATTTTGCATTATTTACACTTTTCTATTTACAAAGAATGCATAGAGACCTCGTTTCAAATTCCAGGAAAGTCAATCATTAATAACAGAATATGACAGCATGTGCAGTTCTAAAAGCAAAAATCCTTCAATTGTGCTCCAGTCTAGCAAAAATTGCACCCACGTTTTCAGTCTAAGCTTAGTCTAATAGCATTTGCTTTCCATTTTTATTCTCCTCTAACTATAAATACAATTAGTCAGAATATTGTCTATTATCTTTCAGAACATACCACAAAAGATCTACAAGAAACCAAAGAACGGTCTGAAACACACACATCGCAAGATAGGAGGAACAATAAAGGTGATAAATTGTCTTATTTCAGTATACTAAGTTAAGATTGATATGTTATAAAGCAAATGCATATTCTACACGAATCAAACGCTTTGTTACCTAACTGTCACTAGAACCCACTTCTATGCAAATACACGCCATTTTATCAAGAGGGAAAATTAAACCTTGTAGCAAATAAAATGGTACCTTTATGACCAATGAGGTGTAATATGTACTATAAAAACGTCTCTCAATCATTGAATGGCTAATGGTATGTTACAAAATTAACATTATTGAATGTACATTTATATTTCCTTTAATCATTTTTACAAACTTTTTTGGAGAAATCCCTGTGATGTTTCTTTGAACATTCTAACGTCCGGTCAGCATAAATATGAGTAGTTATTATCATTGAATTTATGTTTGCTTTTTCTTTACCTGGAGACCAAGCATAAGAAAAGAAATTTTAATCCTTTATAAGAACATGAATGTATTTTTTAATTACATTCATTTGCTTTTTTAAAATGTAGTTTTTGTAGATTTATATATATAACTATATATGAAAACTGAATTTATTTCATTTATCTTCATCAAACTTTCCACTCCGTTTTCAAGTATTCAAACCAAGATATTGAAGATATAAAGATCGGCAAAGTTATTCCTCTTTCATTGAAATTACACTGCAAAATTAAGTTTACCTACCATCTAGCTGAATCCCACTAAAAGATTGTAACACAGTGCATAGGAAAATGAATCAAAATGAACCTAGCATGAACAAATGCACATTTGTTAATTAGCAAAGTAAGGTAGAGAATTTTCAAGTTTACTATGTTTTTTTTTTAAATTAGTAGTGGAATACCGAAAAATTATGGATAATAAATATGAAGATTTATCTTCTAGATTTTGCATTATTTACACTATTCTATTTACAAAGAAGGCATAGAGACATCGATTCAAATTTCAGGATATTCAACCATTAATACAGATTTTACAGCATGTGCAGTTCTATAAGCAAATAACCTTCAATTATTCTCCAGTCTAGCAAAAACTGCTCCCAAGTTTTCAGTCCTAGCTTAGCCTAATGACACATTTTTACCATTTTTATTCTCCTTTACCAGTAAATACAGTTAGTCGGAATATAGTCTATTATCTTTCAGAATATACCTCAAAAGATCTAAAAGAAACCAAAGAACGGTCTGAAACACCCGCATCGCATGATAGGAGGAACAATAAAGGTGATAAATTGACTTATTCAATATATATGTACTTAGTTTAGATTGATATGTTATAAAGGAAACGCATATTTTACCCAAATCAAGCGCTTTGTTACCTAACTGTCACTAGAACCCACTTCTATGCAAATACACGCCATTTTATCAAGAGGGAAAATTAAACCTTGTAGCAAATAAAATGGTACCTTTATGACCAATGAGGTATTACATGTACTATAAAAACGTCTCTCAATCATTCAATTGCTAATCGTATGTTACAAAATTAACATTATTGAATGTACATTTATATTTCCTTTAATCATTTTTACAAACTTTTTTGGAGAAATCTCTGTAATGTTTCTTTGATCATTTTAACGTTTTGTCAATATATTTATGAGTAGTTATTATCATTGAATTTATGTTTGCTTTTTCTTTACCTAAAGACCAAGCATAAGAAAAGAAATTTTAATCCTTTATAAGAACATGAATGTATTTTTTAATTACATTCATTTGCTTTTTAAAATGCAGTTTTTCTAGATTTATATATATATATATATTTGAAAATTGAATTTATTTCATTTATCTTCATTAAACTTTCCACTCCGTTTTCAACTATTTAAGCCATGTAATTGAAAACATAAACAGCGGCAAAGTTATTCCTCTTCCATTGCAATTACCATGCAAAATTAAGTTTACTTACCATCTAGCTAAATCCCACTGAAAGATTGTAACACAGTGTCAATGAATCAAAATGAACCTAGCAACAAGAAATACACATTTGGTAATTAGCAAAGTAAGGTAGAGAATTTTCATGTTTACTATGTTTTGTTATACCCGCACTAAAGAAAGTTCGGGTACATGTATATTGTTGTTACTCATGTCCGTCCGTCCGTCCGTCCATCCGTCCATCCGTGCGTTTGTCACACTTTTCTTCCCTGAAATACTCCTCCATTTTACACAGTAGCTTAATCATCTTTTGGGAGATGGTTGGTGGTGTCATGTAGATGTGCAGTACGAGGGCCTTTCAAAAATTACGCCGACTTGTTGAACAGAAAAAATATTTGACGACATAATCGGACAAAATGTCACACATAATTTAAAAGAATCTTTACTTATATGGTCTTCAAAATATCATATCAAAATGTTGTAAATTGGTATCAATTTTGAGTGATTTATCAGAACATACCATTAAGTCACGGAGCAGCAAAATCATCGACGTCACAGCAATCATAAAAAAAATATGTGATTGAGATTTCATTTTCTCAACATTTTCCCAAGAGTTCATGTACAGATTGAGTTAACTTATCTACTCAACATCCAAACACCATTTCTTGTCAAGCTTAAAATCTATTAAAAATGTAAATATTTTTTTTTTGTTTTAAAACCAAAATCTGCATGTATTTATGAAATAAAGTGTGATATTGGTGACTCTGAATCACGTTCTTTACAGTTCGGAAAAAGTTTTCGTGGATTCTCAAGAATAGGATTGATACAGAGGTCTAACGGTCTAAAATTTCAATTTGCTATTTGTAGACGAATGCCACGAATACCAAAGTTCACTACATATATTATGATGCATATTTTGGATCTATATTGGCGATATCTCGAGCATAACACATAATTTTAAAAAAGTGTGGTGCGCCGTCAATTTGGGAGACGTCATTTTCAAAGTCGTTTTCACGGAAATCGCATCGGAGAAAAACCACTATATTTCTGTTAGTACTTTAGATATCATGTCAGAAATCTAAATATATAATAATAGAACAATTTAAATATACATTTGAGAAAATTGTCGAAAAATATCGCGAATTATAGAAAATGAAATAAGTCAAATTTTGGATCCCTCATGCTTTTGCTTCAGATTTTTTGTCGTGCTCCGTACCTCACCATCAGGGATATCGACATACCGATAATTTTAGTAGAATGCTTTTAAAATACAGAAATTTTGTCCAAAATTCATTGGAATCTTTAAGATACACATTTCTGTGAAATTTCATAACTATATGACGTTTGTAAGAGTAGATAATAGCAGAGTCCGCGTAATTTTTGAACTTCCCTCGTAAGGTTTCTGAATTTTGATTTTGCCCTGGGGGGTAAAATGGGGGTCGAAAATGACGTTTTTTTGCAAAAAGCCCCATCTTCCCTGAACGCCTCTTACATTTTACTCAGCAGCCTAATCTTCTTTTGGGAGTTGGTTCTTGGGATTATGTAGATGTGCAGTAAGGTTTCGGATTTTGATTTTGTTCCGGGGGGTCAAATGGGAGTCGAAATATAATGACGTTTTTTATTCAAAAAGCCCCGTCTTCCCTGAACTCCTCTGACATTTTACTCAGCAGCCAAATCATCTTTTGTGAGATGGTTGTTGGGGTCATGTAGATGTGCAGTAAAGTTTCGGAATTTTGATTTTGCCCAGGGGTGTCAAATGGGCGTCGAAAAATGACATTTTTATGCAAAAAGCCCCGTCTTCCTTGAACTCCTCTGACATTTTATTTAGCAGCCTGATCATCTTTCGGGAGATGGTTGATGGTGTCAAGTAGATGTACAGAAAGGTTTCTGAATTTTGATTTTCTACCTGGAGGGTCAAATGGGGGTTGAAAAATGACTTTTTTTTTGCAAAAGTCCCCATATTCCCTTGACTCCTATTACATTTTACTCAGCAGCCTTATCATCTTTTGGAAGATTGTTATTGGGGTCATGTAGATATGCAGTAAGGTTTAGATTTCGATATTGTCCTGGGGGGGTGGTCGAATGGACGTCGAAAAATGATGTTTTTATGCAAAAAACCCCTTTTTCCTCTTACATTTTACTCAGCAGCCTAATCATCTTTTGGGAGAGTTCGCTCAAGATTTGAACTATTGGTAAAACATCAAGGTCAAGGGGTAAAAAAATTGTAGCATATTGGGAAACATCTTGTTATGGGTAATGTACACGTGAAATGTGAAAGTTGTATCTCTTCTCAACAATCAACAGATCAAAAGGAAATACAATATTAGTTGAAAAGTAAGCTTAACTTAGAGTCAAGTCACAGAGTTTAAAAAGTCATGATACATTTAAAGGCCTTATCACAGGTAATATACATGCATGTATAATATGAATGCCCTTTCATTTCTCTTTCAAAATAATCAATTTAAAATGATTAATTTCAGTTTTGACAGTAGGTCTGAAACTTCAAGGTCATGGGTAATAAAATCATCATGTATTCAAACGGTATTGTCACAGTGAAATACTAAATACACATGTTAATATGAAGTCCTGTCTCTTCTCATTGATAATATATGACTATGATGACAAGTAAATTTATTTAGACAGTGGACAGACTTGACAACAAAATGAGCTAATGCTCCTATCAAAAATGGGGGACAAAAATGTTCTTGCTGTTCTTAGAAGATTTATGTTGGAAAAAGTTCCCTGCATATTTACATGTAAATTGGCTGAATTGGCCAAGTGGTTCTTAAGAAGTTAAGAATGTGAAAAGTTTGCAGACAAACAGATGGACGACAGAAAACAGTATATTTCAAAACAGTATGCTTGTAAAATAATCAAGGTGCTTTGGGTAGCAAAATAAAGCTAAACAGGTATATCTAATTCATCCGCAGAGCTTAGTCAGTTTTAAATATGCACAACCTTTTCAATTCTTATAATAATTATTTTTCAATTCACTTTATTGACAATTACCATGTAGGCATACAGTCATGAACATGAATAACATAAAAAATTAACACAATTAACAATTATTTTTAAAAATTTTATATCACCATGTTCAATTCCAAAGGAAGGAGCTTCAAATATGACCAGAAGTATATCTGTTGATTATAAAATATGTACATGCTCTGCATTTTTTAGTAATTTATTTGTTTGTTGTGACAGCGTTATGCAGCTTTTGGCAAAGGTTCAAGTTTCTCAAATGTATATCAAACTCCAAGGTCAAGGTCAAAGGGTCAAAATCTTGGTATCAAAGGGAAAGTCTTCTCCACAAGGAATCACATGTGAAATGAGAGAAATCCCTAGTACTTCCTCACTTGTACAAAAAGCTAGTTGCCAAGGTTAAAGTTCAATTGGGTTCAAGACTCTGAGCAAAAATATTTATCCCTGTTGGAAAGTTCACAAATGATTACACAGTGCCAGCATAAATATCCCTAGCACCAACTGTTCAAAACTTAAGCAAATTTTAAGGTATTTTTCTTGTTAAAGTGGGTCAACTTCAAGGTCAAGAGCTGAAAGAGTGAAAACTGGTGGTACCCATTTAAAAGGTTTGTGAAAGAAATTTACCTATAGAAATGTGGAAGCCATGTTATAGCCCAATCCACTTTAAACTTATGGGCAAGGTTAAAGTTTCTGTGGAGAGAACAAAACAGACATAAACACAGGAAACAAAATATGTATATATAGTCAAATGGAAAAATTTGTCTACTTTTATGGAATCATAAAAATCAATTTGTATTTCAGGTACGGGGGTGGCTATGGAGATCAAACTCCTCCCCCACCCCCTGGAACTTGCAGAGTTTTTTTAAATAAGACTATTTACTTGAAGAGAATGAAACTTTATTGATTTGGACATCCTCCCCCTTTAGAAAACATGGACTCCACCATCATTGTTTTTATTTTTTTATTTCCTTCTCAGGAAATACTGGGGCTGAGACTTTTTTGACTGAGATGAGGAAACCCCCCCCCCCTTTTCGAAAAAAAGAATTCTGGATCTGAGCCTCTATCTGATTGTCACATCAGCAACACGGAGGTAACTTGACGATGAGAAAGGCGACCGTGGCATGCGATGATTTTTCAGCCTTTTTGAACTTCAACCTAACCATTTACATTTATTTATTTTTATGCAACCTATACTAAATCTTATCTACCGAATGTCATAGGTCTTGTCGCTCATGAAATATAATCCATATAATCCAATTAAAACACAAAATTGAAATGATTTTAACTGGCTCCACTGCACCGTCAGCATACATGTGCTAATCTTAGTAAAGGACAAACCTTCTGATTCCGTCGCCTTCATTGAGTAGAATGTGATTGGCAAGGTGTGCCGAGTGGTGATATCTAAAAATCCAGTAATGGGAACGCAACCCCAATGTAAATGGAGAAATTTTCATAAAATGTTAAAGTTGTTTAGTAAGTACGAGACAAATTTCAAACTATCTTAAGTGACAGATGTTTTAACATTGCAGTCTAGGTCTATCTAAAAAAAATGTGTGAGAGAGGCTGTGTGTGTGTGTAAGTGGGGAGGGGGGAGGGGGGAGGAATAGGCATTGACAAATTAATTGGGTTATATTTTCAATGATTCTTTTTCCTGACCAAATATTAAAAACAGTTTGCACATTTAAATCATACTAAAATAATATTTCATGTGGTAGAAAGTCAAATTTAAAAGTACAATTTATCGGCAATTTAAACATTTTATAGAAGTATCTAATTAAGTAATTTACTTCATTAATTAAATTTTGTTATTTCAGACTGGTAATGAGTTAAGTATCCAAAATACATATATGAGGCTCAGAGAAAACATGGTCACCTGAAAATTTTATGCTAATTTGACGAATACACGTAGGGTGATAATTATAGAATTATTTTGATTTTTTCCTTGGAAAGCCCATAATGAAGGAGTGTTTTTTAGAGGCAAACACCTTAGTGCGGGTATTTTTCCCATGACAGCATCTAGTTTTAAAAAATTGGTAGTGGAACACCAAAACATTATGAATAATAAATATGAAGATGTATCTTCTAGATGTTGCATTATTTACACTGTTCTATTTACAAAGAAGGCATAGGGACATCGATTCAAAGAACAAACACCATGTTTCGTCATATTGGCCCTTTGATTTCTCAATTTTCAAAGTAGAATGAATAGAAATAAAATTATTATCAAGGGTTAATCCACTGTTGATACTATCCCAAAACACCAAAATTTAGCCGCCAAAACGTCAGCTTGTTGATTTGAATATGAGATAAAACCGATAAAGGACGGGGTTTTTTGCAGAAATTTTCTATTCTTTCTATTTTAGTCATGTTTTTCATATACAGCGCAACCTCTGATCTAAAATGTAACAACATTCCATTAAATCACTTTAATAAAGAAACAAAGCTGTAGATAGATTTTTTAGATCAGAGGGTGCGCTGTTGATGAAAATCAACTTTGAACAAAAGCAAGGAGCAATCCGAATTATTTATTTTCGTGAAGATTTCATTTATTTCAAGAGTTGTGCTGCTTTAAAAAATAAAAATAAAATAGCTAAGCGCAAACAAGATATTTTAAAAAAATTCAGCTGAAATTAAAACCACTTTGTGCTTTTATTAATTATTTCTTAATTAGATCGGGCGCGTTTGCTCACATCAATTAAGCTCATTTACATACGTAAACAAATAAACCAGAAGTTTTTCGGTAATTAATTATACACCAAGTCTTCAGAAAATTATGTCCTCCAGAAAGAAAGAAAAAAGAATTCTATTGGAGGTAAGTAATTTTATTATTATTTTTTTTTAATATCGAATTGAAAGATCAAAGACATTTTTTTCTTCACAGGTAGACTTTAGCTAAAAATGTATCGTCTGCAGACTGGCGATTCATTGTAAACACAGAAAAAAGTACACTTTCATATATTTTGCACGCTTTAATGCGCTTAAAATTATAACTTTATTTTCTTCTTATGGTTTACACTTTAGTTAAAAACAATGAACCGCAAATAAATCGGTCTTAACCCTAGCCTAGGTCGCATGCAGACGGCAGATCTATAAAACTACGAAACCCTATCAGATCCTTGTAAATATAACACATATACAATATTTCTAGGCATGTAATGTAAACAAAAAATATGAAAGGGAATAAATCAAATAAAATAACACACAATTAATATTCTAGGGTCATTTATTACCAAAAACCACAAACTTATCAGTTTGTTACATTCAAATTATTCTACTATAAAACATATAAACACCTCTTGACAGATGGCGTCTGTAGCTACAGCGTAGCGCGTCCGCCTGAAAAGCGTGCGATCCGGGTTCGATTCCCTGTGGGGAATTCATTTTTTTTTAATTAAAATAAGAATCCCCCCCCCCCCAACAACTTGTAATTTTTTTTTTCTAAATATAATATGTTGAATAAGTTTTAATGATATGCAGAAAATATATATGTTCTAATCATTTTTAAGTATATATTTCTCCTAAGTAAAATCCTATTTATATATGAATATTATGAAATTCTTTATCAAACAAAATCCATGAATCTTTGACATATTCAGTAACAAACAGTCACATGCTATTCCACTTTCACTACATTTCTCTGACCTAATTGCTAAAATATAATTATATTTTTTCAGTGTCAAAATTAAAAAAAAAGCCATAAGTTTTTTTAGTTAATAGAATCAATGTTTTCTTTTTTAGAAATGAATCAAGAAAAGAAAATAACAGAAATTGGAAAGTCTTTCCCATGCATTCTATGTAAGAAGCGAACAAAACCAAAGGACAGGAAAAAATGTGAATCTTCAGCTATTCGTCGTTTTCTCCGCAAGAACTTTCTTGTTGAAGCGAACAGTAATGACATTCTGTGTACGAAGTGCAGACATCTATACCATGGTAACCAACAAAAATGTCAAAAGAAATCTGGGCCACTTCCTGTGTCACAGCCTCCACAAACACTTGCAAATCCATCATCATCAGGAATATCCAGTCCACCTTCCATATCGTTACCAATTCATAGAACGCCTTCATCTCATGCTTACTGTTTCATTTGCAAGCGCCCAGGATCCAAGCTTGTTGTTGTTACCTCTTCTGCTAGATTTACAGCTTTCCTGCAGAAAGAAGTCATTATTCCATCTGGAAGCAGATGCTGTCCATCTCATGTTGAAGATGGGGAATTCAGGCCTGGTGCTCTTGACAATTTGCACACTTTGGAATCAACACTTGTCAACAGAACAACAATTCTTGAACTCATCCAGAAAATTAGAAATTATGCCATTCAAAATTCAACGAGCAGATTTTCTTTTGAACCATCAAGACTGAACACTGCAGATTACACTATATTGACCGGCATATCGAAAGAAAATTTTGAAGACCTCCATTCTTTTATTTCAAATGACATTCGAAATACACAGAACCGTGGCACCAGGATGTCTCTAGGCATATTTCTCCTGAAACTGAGGTCAGGCATGTCAAACCAAATTCTTGCCACCATCTTTGGAATCTCCAAGTCCTCCCTTTACAGAGCAATACGATCAGTTCGGGCAGCTCTAATAAAGTCATTTGTACCTCATTTCATTGGTCTTCATCATATTAGCAGAGAAGATTTTATCGAGAATCATACAAGACCGCTGGCACAGGAACTTTTTGGAGATTTTACAGAGAAGAAAGCTATTGCTGTTTTTGATGGAACTTATATTTACATCCAGAAAAGTAACAACTTCAACTTTCAGAGAAAATCTTACAGTTTACATAAAGGCAGGCCCCTTGTTAAACCCATGGTTGTCACATCTACAGATGGCTATTTCTTGACAGTTCTTGGACCATACCTCGCCAGAAATAATGATGCCACCATCCTCAATCATATGCTTCATACAAATGTGGAAGATCTGAAGGACTGGTTTCAGGAAGATGATGTTTTCATAGTGGACAGAGGTTTTAGGGATTCATTGGACGTTCTGGATGAGATGGGAATTAGAGCCGAGATGCCAGGCCTCCTGAAAGTAGAGGGCAGAAGCAGATGACCACCTCAGATGCCAGTGCTTTTTTCTGTCTTGTTACCAAGGTTTGTTCTTCTATCTTAAAGTACCATATCTAAAACAGAAAACAAAGTTATCTATAAGCTTTAAACAATGAAAACATTATAGTGTACATGTATGTCTTTTTTTAAAAAAAAAAGCTTATACATTGACTAACAGAAAACTTTTGACATTGGTTTGTTTTTCCATTGCATGTTACTCTGTATCTTATTTTAGATTAAAATATATTTCATATCATCTTCTCAATATTGCACATTCTTCGCTTTACAGATTCGTTGGGTGGTTGAGGCAGCTAATGCTAGAATCAAGAGATGGAAATACCTTTCCCATGTGCTTCCCCCAAACCAAGTGCCATTCATCAGTGATTATGTCAGAATTGTATGCGCCATCTCCAACAGATACCTCAAGCCTCTGTCTACTGGGAATGATGATGATGATCTGGCACTTGCTGCTAAAATGAGGTACTTGTCCACAAAAGTTAACTCTCTAAAGACATTTGTCAGGAAAATTTTGGATAAAAGGTCCGTGAACTGGGAAATAGCATCTGATTCTTTTGAATTCCCTAAGCTCAGTGAAGAAGAAATCCAAACTTGACATGTGGAGTGTATCAACTCAAATTATCTCCCAGTTATATTCAAGAGTATCTGGAGGGGGATGTGGATATCCTGATTCATAGGGAATTCAATGGGCTTCTTAGGGTTAAGCTTAAAGCCGTCACATTTCTTCCAGGCAGTATCTCCTTTGGATACAGTTTTCAAGTTTGAGATAATTGCCTGGTACTGTAGGTGTCGAGCGGGTGCCAAGTGGTTGGGTCTGTTCCCATGTGGCGGCTGTAGTTTGGTTCCTTGCGATAGGGCGGCATGACAAGGAAGCCATCTCTGTGTCCAGGACTGGTCTGAGTTTGTCACAGATGCTACTATCATCGATGAATCAGATGACAGCGATGACA
>NW_026928218.1:0-32607 GCF_032062105.1 Saccostrea cuccullata | reverse complement strand
ATTATTTTGTTAGGTATATTAATGCATTACATTTGTGCAGGAAAAAGTATATAATGTCTTCTAGCTGAAAAATGTAATCAAGGCAATTAAAATTTGATATGCAACGAAAGGAACCGCTTGCTGTTTTGAATCTAAGTATACTTATAAAGTTAATGAAAAATACTTTTATAAATTAACATAACACTATGTCTTAATTTAGTAAATCATTAAAATGCTCTATACTCTACTCATTACATGTAAAAATCTCGTAGTTTACCATTACAGGCATCAAAATTGCATTTTTCGTCACATCCTCCTCTTTTTCTTCTGAATGGACATGGTTTTGAACAGTTTATAGCAATAATCTTGAGGCCCTCTGAAATGCAGCAAGATAACGGCAATGCAACAATCTATCCCCATCGTTTGTTGTTTTTTTGAGCTTCTTGATATATTTAAGTTGAAAGGCAACAAAATATGATACTATATACAAAATAACATGAGTAATTTTAGATTTTCTATTACTTCAATACTTGCAGGTTATACATTTGTACATCATTCCATATTATGTTCCAATTTAGTTATGTGCAATGTAAATTACTTAAATAATTGGAATACATGTACATGTTTTCATTTCTTCAAAACAATAAATGGTTTTGCAGTCCCATTCCTCACATAAGCACTTTTTTTAACATTTTCTACCATAATATTCTTGTGAATAGGGAATTAAACAAATAACCCCGAAACCACCGAAACAAAATGAAAGCAATGCATAAAACATAAAGAAGCACAGTGTCATTTTCACCCTCTTTCAAACATTTCTCTTTAAACCTTACAATGCTATAAAGGTTATTATACCATCGCAAATAGTTGCCGCCATATTACCATCTACCATGTAAGTACATGTACATGTACATGTACATATAGCCTTTATGAATTTACAGAATGAAACAAATTTACAAATTATAATTTTTTTCAATATAATTAAGCAATGCTGGTAAACCATCAAATCCTTTGAATTAAACAAGTTATGAATAAAATTGAATAATTCATGATTTTAAACGGAAGTTAACTTGTAAAACACTTTAAATTTCTATTAAGAACTGAAACTGTTTTAGATACATATTCATCCAGATCGTGTATTAGAGCTTAATGTATAACTTTAAAGCAAATTTCGGGCAGTTGAAGTCCAGATCAATGTTAATTTGATTAGACGTTTAAAAAAGAACTATATTTGTAGAAAGATTGAAAGTTGAAAAGAATAAAGAGCGCAGAAAGTAGATTGATTGATTGTATATTGTTTAACGTCCATCTCGAGAATTTTTCATACGTATTGTTTTATGGACTTTTGATTTTGAATACTGAATCTCCGTATGTTTCATGGAGACGCCAACACTTGTCCATGGAAAGCTGCAAATTTTGTCCTTTAACTCGCCACTCAGGGCCAGTGAGCAGGGAGGAATCTTTTTCGTGCAAACACCTACTGCGACACAGGACCTTGGTTTATACGGTCTATACCGGTCTCCACGTCTCACAGTGGAATTCGAAACCGCGACATAAGAATCAACGTCTTACTTTACGACTCTACTCACTCTAGTGCAGACGCTCTAACCACTGCGCTACTCGGGCGACCGGAGAAAGTAGAAGACAAAAATTAAATACCTGTTTTTGATTGGTCCTTACAAGACCCATTCATACTATCACAATCTTTACAGAAGCATTTTTCTTCACATCCTCTACCATAATATCCGGGCGGACAAGGTATAGAGCAATTTTTTCCAAAACTTCCGAAGCAAACTGGAAGAAAAATACATAATTGGTAAAATTATGTAAAGTAAGGTCTACGTTTGGCAATATGGTTGTTTTGATGCCTGTTATGTTGATTAATAGTAATTTCATGCTAATTGAATGAGATGTCTTATATTAGTCCATAGCTTATTATTTAGAGCTTGAATAATGATTGTTATCCCCATATATTTCAAAATTAGGGAGCACGTACATTGCACATGTATTCTATGGTTTAATAATTTTGAAAAAAAAAACTGAAAAAAGAAGAAAAAGTGACCATAGCAAAAGAAAAATAGAATATCGTTCCCCATACCCTTGTACGAGGGCCGTTCAAAAATTACGCGGACTCTGCTATTATTTACTCTTACAGACGTCATATAGTTGTGAAAATTCACAGAAATATGTAGCTCAAAGATTCCAATATATTTTGGGCAAAATTTTTGTATGTTTAAAAAAAATCTAAAATTATCGCTGTGTTGATATGGCTGATGGAGAGGTACAGCACACGACAAAAAAATTGAAACAAAAACTTGCGGAATTCAAAAGTTAACTCATTAATTCTCTATAATTCGCGATATTTTTCGACAATTTTCTCAAATCTATCTTTATATTATTTTATTATTATGTATTTAAATTCCTCACATGATATTTGAAGTGTTTACAGAAATATAGTGATTTTCTCCTATGCGATTCCTGTGAAAATGACGTCTCCTGAATTGACGGAGCACCACGCTTTTGTCAAATTATGTGTAATGCTCGAGGTGTCGTCAATATAAGTCCAAAATATGCATAATAAAACATGTAGTAAACAAGGGTATCCGTGATATTTGCCTACAAATAGCAAATTGGAATTTTAGACCGTTTAACCTCTGTAAAAGGGCTAAACGGGAGGACGGGAAGAAGATTATCGACGAAAACTTTACCCGGACTGTAGAAAACGTGATTGAGAGTGGCCAATGTCACACTATATCTCATATATACCTGCAGTTTTTGGATTTAAAACAAATAAGAATATGTTTTACTTGTTTTATAGATTTTAAGCTTGACAAGAAATGTTGTATGGATGTTGAGTAGATAAGCATGATAAGGTAACTCAAACTGTACAGGAACTCTTGGAAAATGTTGAGAAAATGAAAGCTCAGATTTGTTATATGCCCGTGACGTCGAAGATTTTGCTGCTCCGTGACTTAATGATATGTAAAAATAAATCACCAAAAATTAATACCAATTTACAACATTTTGATATGATATTTTGAAGACCATATAAGTAAAGATTCTTTTACATTATGTGTGACAATTCTCCCGATTATGTCGTCAAATATTTTTTCTGTGCAACAAGTCCGCGTAATTTTTGAACGACCCTTGTATTTCACTTGATATCATGGCTTGACCTATTGAAAATATGGTCTCCTTTTGCCTGAAAGTGCTCCACTAAACGCATTAAGGGATAACTGAGGTATGCATAGATTTCAAATTTGGCATGAATTGCGAATAAATTTTTTTTCCCAGGATAGTTCAAATGTACAGGTTTTTCTAACATATACAGCACATTTTATTTTTTTCTGAAATGATGACTCTCTATCGGGAAAGTATCCTTATATATGTAAATTGTATTCAAACTGATATCCTACTTCGTGGCATGATTTCGTTAATACATTCCCCTGTTGTTGCATTACATCTCTCACATGGACATTCATCTTGACATTTTACTCCAAAGTATCCTCCAGGACATGGCTTGCTACATTCGACCCCAAATGAACCTACACAGGCTATATTAATAATAAATAATTTAAAGTAGGCTTCTTTTGTTTTGACATCAAAATCGTAAAATACATTGCATTAATTAACATATCTTTTTCTGCTCGTTAAATGAAATATTTATATTATAATAACTTCAAGTTAAATTATCATTTGACATAATTTGAAAGTTTCGGGACGATTGCTTACGGAAACATTTCCCTCTTAAAGTTCTGTAACCATCACAACATCGTAAAATCCTTCTACAATTAAACAGTTTCATGATGTTATATTTATTTATTTGTTTATTTATTCATCAAAATTTTCAGACAAGGATTAATAATAGGAACTCACTGGCCACTTGAAGTAAAATCCCAACACAATGGTTCTACGAATGACGTAAGTTCTCGAGTGGAATCAAAAAACATCAAAGTTAAGAAAATGCACTTAAAGAATATCATATTGATAATAATCTTTACAAAATGGTTTTATTACACAATCTCAAAATCGTTAAATCGTTTTAATATGTATGATTTCCTGAACGATATTTCTCTCCAGATTACTCTTTAAGGGCACTCGGATGATGAAATAACAAAGTACTGAAATGATATCGAGAACGAGTATGATAAGTGAGTTTATGCAATGTTTCCAGTCATTTATATCACGTCTCCTTGTCGTGTAATAAATCATCCTCTTTGAAATTAATTATTTCCTTAAGTTTTTAAAAATTCATAATTAAAATTTTATTCCTTTACCTTAAATGGATATTAAGGAAAATAAAAAATTATATATTCTTAATTACTTTTAATTAATCAACGTCACACATTTTTTAAAAAAAAAAAAGAAAAAGAAAATTATTTCATTTCATTTCTGAACATAATAAAAACGAAAATAAAACTTTTTTCACTGAAACGTAAACCATCTTAAAAACATCAAAACTCCATCTATAGTGCAGGAAATACATGAACATATCATATTGTATATCACATAAGAAGCGAAAACCACGACCGTATGTAAATACTTTCCAAACACATAAAGAGCCCTTTTAACGGCATAGATAAATATATATAGATACAAAAAAGAAAGAAAAGAAGAGCATAATGTGTTTTAGTGTGTCGCCGTGATTTATTGTGTAACAAATGGGGCGTAAATCAAGTTCCAACGTAGCAAAACATCATCAAATAATTGAAAAATCAGCTTGAATTGATGATTGTTTGATTGATTGTACGTTGTTTTACGTCCCACTCGATACTTTTTCACTGATATAGAGCTTGAATTGAAGCACAATAAAACAGTTAAGAAATACATGTATAGCCTTGCATCTTTTTTCAATAATTTTTTCCAGGAATGGAACAAAAACAAACTTATCAAATGAGAGATTTTATGTCAAGTATGGGGTCAGCTGATTTTTAAAAGTGGTCCAAAAATAAGAACAAAACAGATAAAATTACTGCAAACAGTAATTATGTACTAAAACCTTTTCGTGAATAATAAATATCTTAAAATCATTTTTTTCCTATTTAATTAATCAGGATTTTCGTAAAACAACACAATACAATACATTATATTTGATTTAGTTGATCCCTTAAATTTCTAAACTCTCATTTTTATTACTAGAAAGACATTTCGTATCGTTGGTAAAATCAAAGCATGATATTATGAATAGTGTTAGAAGAGATTTCAGTCTTTTCCTTGACTTTCAAACACTTTTATTAACCGTTTAACACTTGAATTTGACGAATCATCAGTTGCTTTATTTTGTAGTGTAATTATTGAATGTCTGACTGTTGTTGCTTTTGTTAGAATCTTCCCTGTTGTTGTTGTTGTTGTTGTTGTGTTTATAGGTGATGTTGGTAAATATTTAGACGATGTTGTTTTGTTTTTTGTGGTTGTTGTTGTTGTTGCTGTCGAGGCTTTAGTAAGATATTTTACTGATGTCAAATCTATTTTTGAAACCCCTTCTGTTGTTATTTTAGCTACTGCTGAGGCAGTTGTCATAGATTTTAGAAATGGCGTTGCTTCTATGGGTGTTATTGAAGGTTTTATTAATGCTAAAGACATTTGTTTCAAGGATGCTGTATTTGAACGTTTATTTGATTTTGTTTCATTTATCTTTTTTACTTGATTTTCTGTTGTTTTCCCTTCTGATGCGGCAGTTGTTGATGTTTCTGAAAATGCACTGGCTATAGTTATTTTAGTATTTCCTAGATCTGCTTTTGTTGTTACCACTTTTGATGGCATAGGTTGATTTACAGTTACTGACTCTGCAATATTTTCCTCTTTTTCTATAACATCTACGTAGACCCTGTCCATCATGTCTTTATCTTTATCAGGATATTTACTTTTCTTCATTAAAATAGACAGAATAGATTGTCTGGGACCCCTTGTGTTTTCTCCTTCTTCTGGTTTGTCGTGTTGAAAATATCTTCCATCATCCGGGGGCCTACAACTCGAATGAGTGACCTCCAAATAAGTTGAAGATATTTGGTCACATTCTTGATAAAAACTTTCATCAACTTTTGTGTATATCGAAGGATAGAGATCCCGAGAGGCCTTTTCTTGGGGCTCATAATTACCGTGTATATCCAATGAGGATACAATTCTGTACAAAATTAAAAAAAAAAAATATGTAGGCACTATCTCTCCAGAAAAATGACACATAGTAATTAGATCCTGTACACAAGATTTGATTTATTTGTAAAAAATATTATTATATACCGATTGAAGTACCACCGTTCTACCTCTTACCTCTTCCTGTGTCGAAAAATAGCACATAATGCCACAGTTAGTACCAAAGCCGTTGAACCAATGGTTAATGAGACTAACAAGGAATCTAAAAAAGAAATCCCGCATCAACCATAGGAGATAGAGACTTAATGTTCAGTATGCATACTCCACTAATCAAGTTCTTTCAAATGACATCAAGGTAAATGACCTAATGACCTTGACTGTGACCTATATGCTAAAATTAGCTTTTTCGAACTTTGTTACCGCCGGCTGCATAGTGTTTCACAAACACATCTTGTTTCATGTATGTTGAATAGCTAAGCATAAGAGAAAATTTCATCGAATATACAGCCTATCAAATCACAAGCATAGTTTCTTTTAAGTTGATATCATAGATTATATTATTTTATTATAAATTTTTAATTGAAAACATGTCTGTTTTATCTATTAAAAATACTCATCTTCAGCTAGTGCAGATGTTATTTACTGAAAAAAATATACATGCCATTGTGTTACTTGATTAACGGTTAAATAATATATGAAATGCATCTAGATCTGCTTTCACTTTAAGTGGGGAAATTAATTTTGGTCTGTCTGTCCGTCCGTCCGGTCCGGTGTATTTCCTTCTTTCTGTAACATTTTTGTTTCTGCGAAATCTTACTATACGCTTTTGAGCTTTTACAATAAAATTTTTAGATAAAAAGGTCAAAGATCAAGGTGATACATTCGTAACTCTCTTTTAACCTTATCATTTCTGCGCGATATCTTGAGAAAGTTTGAGTTTTGCAATGAAATTTCATAACACAAATCCATAAGGACTGAAAAGACCCCTACTTATTTTAAGCTCAAAGGTCAAGGTTTATATCATACATTCAGTATGTATGAAAACATTTCTGGATGTATCTCAAGACGCTTTTGAATTCTTGAAATGAAATTTTATGCTATGACTTCCTTTACTCTTCTTTTTTTCTCCTTAAGTGGGCGAGACAGATTTTCTAATAAAGCTTCTTTAAAATACTGTTAAGAATTTAAACTCTTTCTTATTATAAACAAATTTTGATTGCTAGCTAGAAACATCGTCGTGGACCAATTATTCGCCAATGTAATTATGTAGAATGTTGCCTCAACTCAATTATATGTAGTCGTAGATGGTTTTCAAATTTAAGAATCGCAAATAAAAGATGTGGCAACTAATACTTGGTTAATTGTAATTCTTTTCTGTACGAAATATATAAATTCATTTTGGCAATCGACCTACTTGATGTCCCTTTCTCGTTGAAACAATCTCCTGTTGTTGCGTTACATCTGCCGCATGAACATCTTTTTGAACATTTAAAGCCATAATACCCTTCAGGACAGGGCATGCTGCATTCTTCTCCAAATGACCCAATGCAAGCTAAAATCAAATATTATTACATGGTATACTTTGTGTGTACATGTACTTGAAGGTGAGTCCTTCAAATTAAGCTCCATTGCAAAGAGGGGTAACAGAGAGAAACATACATATAAATAATCATTACAATCTCTGCTTGACAATTATGAGGAGTTATTTACATTAATTTTCATAGGAAATCACGGTAACTTACGATAACATTTTTCTCCAATGGTCCTGTAGCTTGAGCAACATCGAAAATTTCCTCTACCAGAAAAGCAAAATCATTATTTCAATATGTATTTTATGGTGTGATTACATTCGTACTCTCATAATTATGTTCCCCAAACGGAGTTTGGGAACATATTGTTTTTACTCGGTTTCTTATTATTATTATTATTCTTTTTTTTCTTCTTTGTTCTCCGGTACTTTTTTGTCCGCGAGTGTTCTCAGAAACTGTTCACCCAACTAAGCTAAAACCTTTTTAGGGTTAATAGGTGTGTAGTGTAGGTGTGCGGAACGAAGGTCATTTTGCGCGCATACGCATGCACGTGAGAAATGAGTGAAATGACAGATATACTTAATATCGCTATAACTTTTACATTTTTTAATCAAATGATTTGAAACTCATTATATATATATTAATAGTGTAGATAATTTGACACTGTCAAATTAGCACGAACTCACGCGCATGCACGTGCGCTCAATATATTGGCTGAAACAAAAATCTCAATATCTTTTCTGTTTTTGGAAATAATATGAAATTTAAAAAATAGGCATACTTTAATTTCATATTATATATAAAAATTTTCATGAAAACACGCGCATGCACGTGCGCTGCAATCTGATTGGCTTAAACTTGAAATGGCTATAACTCCCTTATTTTTCAACCAAACAGGATGGGATTTAGAACATAGACAGATATAATAGACTCCTACAAGAAGGTATGGTCAACATGCACGTGCCTGCACGTGCGCTTCGTTCTGATTGGCTGAAACAAAAATCTCAATATCTTTTTTGTTTTTTGACGAAATGCTATGAAATCTAAAATATATACACACTTTAGGATGTACTACAATATGATATATAACAATTGTCGTGAAAACACGCGCATGCACGTGTGCTGCAATCTTATTGGCTAAAACTGGAAATGGCTATGACTCCCTTGTTTTTCAACCAAACAGGATGGGATTTAGAACATAGACAGACATAATAGACTCCTACAAGAAGGTATAGTCCTCATGCACTTGCGTGCATGTGAAATGAGTAATATTAAAATATACTTAAATGAGTGTATTTCCTAATACTTCTGGATTAATTGATTTGTTATTAAGTATATTAAAATAAATATATAGTGTAGATATATATGTGGTCATTACGCACATGCATTCAGATGAGCACGCGTGCAATGCTAAAATTTAAATACATTTTGTATTCTTCTGGGAAAACGTTGTTTAAGTCTAAATTGCATAAAGTGTGTCTTACTTAACAGCGCTTACAGGGAATACGGCACCCAAATGGAGTTGGGGAGCGTTTGGGGAACATCTGTAACGGTCCCCGTTACAATTAGCCCTAGTTTTAATTAATTTCTTTCTCACTTGATAAAAGTAACTTACTTGTACGTGGTCGCAATATCTTGGCACAGCGGTTCTACGGGTAATATCTCATTACATGTCGTATTTTGAATGATCAGCAGAGAAATTAGCAAAGTGAACACTCTGGAATAAAACATTTTTTTCCACAAGTTTATAAAGCTGTATATATATTGAAAAATAATTTCCGATTTAAAACATTAACCTCAATATACCAATTAAATGAAATCACTATAACCTTGACAAGAGAAGTAATTTCATTGAATATTATGTTCACAATTCTTAAAAAAATCTTCAAAATTCTTCAAAATTAAAAAAATAACAAATATTAAAAGATCATTCACACTAACACACTCTCTTCCTCACATACACGCACTGTTACAAAATAATAACACCCAGGATTACTTTGATGAATGCTCCAATTTGTTTTTAGAGTCTTTATCTAATGTATACTCATACAGACATCACCGAAATGAAACAGTCTCTACTTCAGACTCTTTCAATTCAACTGTGACTCTTAAAACCACCATACATTTTCCAATAAAATTCCTAGGCACACTCAAAGTAACTACATGTTCGTGTGATAAATAAAATATGTTGGTTCGTTTAAATAAAAATGTATTGTAAAAAATCGGTAATATGGATTTTCATGGAGAGAAATAATGGATTAAATGTATAATCATATGGACTGGATTGTCTTTTTGATTTATAGCTGGACAGAAAAATTGAAGACTGGTACGCCTTCATCCGTTGGAGCAGGTTTTGTATTTTTAACCAGATATGTTACAATTCTGAATATTCATATAAAGAAACAAAAATGTCTTTTTGAGTTTTCATTTGATAATAAACATGTTTCCAACTGCAATAGAAATTGTCTAATCTATTCAGAATTCACTCATGTTGAGATACCACTAGTTGTCGATGGAAAGCTAGAACTTGGTTCCTATTATAAGCGATGAATGTGTTTCATCCAAACATCTACTGAAGCAATTAAGGGAGATGTCCGGTCACCTTTAGTGCAGTGAGAACAAAATGTAAACATTTCTTCAAATGCCTAAAATACATTATATTTTGATCAAATTTTAAGTCCTTATGATAAAGATACAATAAATATGAATAACTAAATGCATGTTATGCATATATAATCTATACTTTTGCAGAAAAATGCTTTTGATATGCTCCTTAGAACTGCGCAGCTACAGAATTCAACAGAGCCTTAAAAAATATGCAAACTGCGCATTAATGTTCTCTCTACAACTATTTGTTGAGAAAATGTCTAAATTTTGCACTTTTAAATGGTAATTTCAAGTTCAAAACAAGGTACTGTTGTCTTCAAAATGAGTGTAAAGAACCATGAAAGTAGTTCATCGATAGCAGCGCGTGGTCTATTTTTAGCACATAATTTTGTTTTCCAGACCTCTTCTTAATATGGAGGGATATAACAATCTTATAAAGTAGAATGGAATTACAGTTGCAAAATATTTCAAATAATATGAACACTTTTAAAATAGGAAATGTGTTATAGTGTGGATTAAAGTAATTTATTCAGTATTATTATCGAACAGTTGTTAAATAGTGTACGTATTGATATAAAAAAAAATCTTAAACTCTTTGATTCCAGGTAAGGAAAAATGAGCACCATCAAAGTCTAAAATTAAGAGTTTGTAAGTTGCCACAGACAACTTATTTTATCTTTCATAATCTTAATTATCACCAATAAAACAAAAAGAAAATTAGACACATAAAATCGATATGAATGACCTTTAGTGCTTACTAGTGAGGGATGATCAAAAAGTTCGCGAACTATCTCTACATCTACAAAGCCACAATTCAGATTAGAAACAAATTTGGTACACACATAGCCATATACAAGTTCTATAAAAAGCATATGCTGAATAAAGTTTTGGCCCTTGTTTGTGATGTCACAATGTAAAACTGACGTCATTATGCAGGTCACTTGTGGCGAAAAATGGTTGTCTCAGTGGAACTCGTTCAACAAACGACTGTAATATTTATGGTATAACTTAGAAATACCTTTGAAGTAGCGTATAAGAATTTGTACACAGTTTATTAAGACAAATGACTTCCTATACTTTCAATCAATGATTGGATATATCGTTTTACTTAAGAAAGGCAGATGGTTAAATATGATACTTGTTATGTTGCCCGGTGAAAGCAAGTTTGAAAAGGGATGTGGTTTTAATTTAGCAATTTGGTATTAAAGATCGACCTCCAATTTACACTTTAAAAAAAACTTGAATATTTCAACAATAATATAATTATCAAATACCTAAGTTATCGTTTACTTTTTGATTACCCCTCGTACACTGTGTCAAATAAACATCTACAATTTTCATCACATCGGAGCACCATTTGAAAAGGAATGAAATCATTCAGAGTGTTTTAGGAGATTTACTGAATAAAAAAAATGTTTTTTTTATTTACCCATATTGTCAAAATTACAATATACAATTAAAGAAAAGAAAAAAATCAATATAATTTAATATTTTAGACCATCTTTAAAATGACGTTTGGTGGTCCTCCCAACTCAGGGGAAAAATTATTGGGTCCATATTTAAAAGTGAAAAAAAAAAACATTCCTCAAATTTTAAACATTTGTTAACGGGAGAAAAAGAAAAAATATCGTGTAATGGGATGTAAAAAAAAAATGAGTCGGGCCATTTCTAGGCAGTAGGTTGGGAGAGAGGGCAAACAAATATTTTTATAAAAAGTGGTCTTAACAATATAAGGCTAGTACATGTTTCATAACATAGTAATACAAAATTTCTGAAGCTTTGGCACTATTTTTGAAAAACAAACGTAAGATTTTCGGGGGGAGGGGGGTTGCCTCTCACTCTTTTTTTTTTTTTTTTTGCGAAGATAGACATAGCATATGCAATAGGTCTTTCTTTGCAAACATTGTGCTCGCTTTTAAATTTCAAAGAAGCAACTCAATATATTTCGTCAAACTTCGTTTGTTCAATGTGTGAGAGCTTACCACGTTGTCAACATAGTGAGACATGATTTGTTTTTATGTCCAAACATTACTCCATACAGTGTGTGGGTCATTGCAAACAATCTAGCTATTTATGTGAGGTGCCTTATGAAATCCTATAACTGCCTATTTTTTCTACTTAACTGCAAAACAAAACAGACATATGTACCAACTTTTCGAATGTAATACAGGTAATAGTAATTACAATTTGTTTTTCATGCACCGCAAATTGTTTAACATTTTTCAAATTAAATGCTGAGCATCCTCCTTGCAGTGCCCCATTTGAGAATAACTTCTCTCCAGAGAAAAGAGACCCGCCTAAAACACATATGTTTAGGACATTTTTAATCTTTTTTCTTGAGTTTTAAAGAAACTAACAAATTATCAAGACTTGTTCCATGAAAAATTAAATATAATCATGGTAATAAACGCATCTATCCACAGCAGATATATGCACATGCCAACCACATGTCAACCATGATAGAGGAAACTCGAGCTATAAACAGAACAGTTTTTCCCCACTTGCTGGAGTGGGGTTAAAATCGCGATTTTTCATTAATCAGAACATACGATGCAACAAATAAAAGTAGTAAGTTACATGTATATAACATAATGATTATTACTTAGTTATTTCTTGTCTTGATGTTGTTATGGTTGCATTTATTCTAAAATCAATGTTATTTGAACTCTGTGTGACAGAGGAATGGCGGAGGAAATAAACACATAGCCTCAGGAAGACCCCCATATGAAAAATCAAATTTTCAAGAATTTTGGATAATAACAAGAAAAAAGCGAAACAAATGGTTGTATCCATATCAATGACTCGAACTGACATCATAATTTCAATGCATTTTTCATCTCGTGAATCCTGTACGTAGCTGCGCAGTTCTAACATGATTAATTTCCTCCTCATAAAAACAAAATAAACTTAATTATTTACTAATTTGGTCTCTAACAGTAAGTAATGAGTGCATTAGCACTTTGAGTAACTCTGGGCGAGTTTTGTAGATTATTAAGCGCATTCTTGGAATTTGTTATTTACACCAGACTTGATCCAATATGGCTTGTACATCCCCCTAAATCTAGGTTTAAAAGGGTCTCATCTAAAATGTAGATTAATTTTAAGGTAAATACTTTCCATTTTTCTCAATAGAAGGAAATTTGAAGATACATAAATGGACGCTTTCCGGTCATTAATGTACAATTATTCATTGTAAAAATCCAGTAAAAATTAACATAGAAACCGAACCCGTTTTCTTTTTAAAACAAAGATTTAAGAGCCTTAAAATATTCATGTTTTAATTTCTATATCTAAGAAGTCAAAGTATTCTAATGGGAGCGTGCAGTTTATTCCAATATTTATATCAATAAGAAGAAAAAAATAATTTGATAGGGTTGTTACAGCTTTAATTTGGCAAATGATGACTAATTTCATTTAAAATGTCCTGAATGAAAAATATGGTAATAACGAACAGTATTCAAAATCGAATATCAATAAAACAATGCAAAACAGGAAAAGAGCGAACACGGACCTCCAAAATATCAGAGGTGGGATCAGGTGCCATGGAAGTGTGAGCATCCCTTGCCGACCGGTCACAAACCCCGTGTGCTCCTTGTCATGATCGAGAAATAAAGGAAAAATCATTCTTCAATTCAGTGTATAAATAATGGAATAACAATTAGTATGGAAAACGTCAGTCAGCATTTGATTCAATTATAAATTGTATTGCTGGCAAGGTCATTGTATCGACCAAAAACTTTATGAAATGATTACTTTAAACGAGACTGTAATTTAGTTGATATTCTTGTTTCATCAACTTGTTGGTCAATAATTTATCTTGTTTTAAAAATTGTTCATACGTAGAGCATGCTCTTGAGTATCGAATCAACGGAGATACATAAACTCCGCATGCTGGTGATGCAGGTATATCGCTGCATAAGTAAGGGAAGTTGACGATAGAAAAGTTAAAGTCATCACATTTATAATAGAGCTTGGTTGTTATGTTGCCATTAAAATTTTTTCATGTAAAATATCAGAATGTGAAACAGATGCGTCAGATTATGAGGTATTCTTTATCTCAAGCTCACCAAGATATATCGTGTCGACGTAGGAATGGAAATTACTATTGAAAATACGTCGTCGATATATTAAATTTTGTCGAGTTGAAGGCCAAAGCAAGTGTTTTCTTCTTTCCAAGCATACGATTTTGCACAAATTCTGTTTCATAGGAATACAAATTTAGGTCTGCTTACAACGAGACGCAATCCAATTTTTTTAATTTCACCCTAAAGCATAGTTTAGATGAGTTTTAAAATGAATTCTATAAAAGGAAGTAACAATTCCTTCCCCCTGTTATCCCCCTACTTGACGACATCACCATTAGTAAATATCTGTTATTGTATTTTTAGAATTCAAACAATTGTGAGATCATTCGTACAAAAGTATTCCAAAGTATGTGTTTGCCTAGGTAACTCAAAAAATTTAAGTTAAATTTCTTTTTAAAAAATATATTATATTGTGATATATTTGAAGACTTTCGTTGGTTTTAAATAACTATACTACGAATGATGTTTTATAAAACCGCTATAACAATCTGATTCATAATTGATAGTATGAAAATAAATAACAAATATTTTTAAAATTAGCCTTTACACCTAAAAGCATAATATGATGATAACAATAAAAACCATCATTGTGATATATGAAATTACATTATATAGCTATATTGACAATACTAGTACTGTTAAAATTTCTAGTTTTGGAAAGGTAAAATGTCCTCATTCTCGATAAGCATGATCTTCAATGGAACTATAATATGGCGAATTTTCATCGTTGCAATTTTCCTTTTCTTCTTGGTACAAACCATTTTTAATCTTGAGTTTTCTGTGTATTAATGTACAAAAAAGAACATCATTAAAACAAGGGCCTCTATACCTATATATTGTCTATTAGCTGTGTGAATTAATTTAACAATGACAAACAAACACACTTTACCTGTTCATTACGTATAAAAGGAGCAGAGTAATAATTACAACTGCTCCCAAAAGTAACCCTACTCCAATTATTGTTGATCTTACTATGGATTCACTGTTACTATGGGGTTCTTCTGATGAAGCTGTAAAGTGAAAAAGGAGTCAACATTTCGAATTCTAGCCATAGATATACTGATGATATTTTAAAACATCTGTCGGTACTATATTAAATTATCACACCCTCCACCTGCTCCATATGATAGTTAAAACGGGGGGTTAGGGATTCATAGACAATCCGAAGTCTCATCAAAATGAACGATATCTTTTAAAACAGCTGTTCTAGTTTAGCAAGATTTTGATTTTATCCCTTAAAGGCAGATATTAAGGATACATACATGTACGACAACAAATTTTGTAATCTCCCACACCGAAGAGTTAAACTGGTATTTTTTTTCATATTTCTTTCAATGGAAATGTGATATATAAATTTTAGTTGTGTTAAGCATTAAAATACACCCTTGAAATTTTCCAAAGAAACGTTTGAGCAAGAAAACTGAATAGATTTTATAAACTTCTAAACATATTGAATTGTAAAGTAGCATTTTTGAACTTTTTGCCAAATTATGTGGCTTGGCAGAACATTACGTTGTTCAAATAAACAAATATCACTTTTTTTAATTTGAATTTTGGAAGAAAATACAGCTGTAGTTTGTGTTATTTATGCTTGTGCAAAATCTTTTGCGCGAAACGAAAAAAAAAAAGCACTTGCTGTGGCCTTCAACTCGACATTTAGATAGTCAATTAAAATTAGTAATTTCCATTCCTACTTCCATACGATATATCCTGGAAAACTTGTGATAAAAGACACAACAGAGTCTGACACACCTGTTTCATACTTGGATATTTTACATGAAAAAGACATTATTGGTAATCTTACAACCAAAATATATGATAAACGTGATGACTAACTTTTCTACTTATGCAGCAATATACCTTCATCATCGGCATACGGAGTGTATATATCTCAATTGATTTGATACGCAAGAACATGCTCTACGTATGAACAATTTCTTAAATGAGATAAATTATTGACAAACAAGTTGATGAAACAAGAATTTCAGCAGTCTTGTTTAAAGTCATCATTTCGTAAATTCTATGGTCGATACAAAGACCTTGTCAGCAAATACAATTTATCATTAAGTCAATTGCTGACTGACATTTTTCATACTAATTGTTAGTCCATTATTTATACACTGAATTGACGACAGATTTTTTAGTTATTTCCCGATCATGACAAGGAGCACACGGCGGGTGTTACCGGTCAGCAGGGGATGCTCACTCCTCCATGGCACCTGATCCCATCTCTGATGTTTCAGAGGTCCGTGTTTGCTCTGCTCCTATTTTGTATTGTTTTATGGACTTTGATTTTGAATACTGTTCGTTATCTTCATATCCTTTCAGTAAAGGTCTAATAGTTCAACTTTTTAGACGACATGACATAAAAAAACATTCACACTAAGTTAACATGTTGATAGACCCCAAATTACGAGTACTTCTAAACAATTGAAATTGTTGAATATAATTTATTATTAAAAGTTAAGCCCAAAAAAAACTCTTACTTATTGTTTTGTTGAAGCAATCCCCAGTTGTTTTGTTACATTTGGTACAAGAACACACCTCTGCACATTGAACACCATAAAACCCTTCTGGACATTTTTGCATGCATTCTATTCCAAAAGATCCTATGCAAGCTACAAAAGTAAAAATATATTAGGAAATTCATTTTTATTCGAACAAAATAAGTCACTTAAAGAAGCAGCAATTCATACTTACGGTAACATTTTAATCCAATAGTTCTATAATTAGCACAGCATCTCTTTTTCCCTCTAAAATGGGTTAAAATGAATTTTAATCTTCCATATCAAATGAAAGCATTTACATACAATTTCCTGCAAGGGCAACAAAAACTTACCCATCAAAACCCTCATTAACTATACATTCAGGGTTTTTTGGAGAGAATTGCAGAAAAGCTAGTTTCATCATCAACATGATGAATAAAATAGTACATGCTAGATCTCTCATTTTTTAAAATAAAATTTTTTATCACATAAAATAGATTTATCAAAGCTATTTTGCGGAATATTTCCTTTTTGAGTCGATTGCAGGCAGTTTCATGGACCTTGTATATATATCATTTCAATTCAAAATGAATGCGAAATTAGAGCCAGAATTAATTGTTTAGTTTTGTACCAGGATAAAACTAACATTTTAATTAATTTCAATTTAAATGAAAACAAAAATGTACCCATCAACATTTATGAATTTATACCTTTGACCTTAAAATCAATACAGAATTGCATAAGACCACTTGGAGTTTTATATAAAATTTCATTTCAAAACCATAAAAACCTCTCAAGATATCTTGAGGGAACGAAAGTGTTACAGTCAGACAGAAAGACAGACGGACGGACGGACAAACAAATTACCAGAAATTCTTTCACCAGTAATATTGTGAAAGTGGGGGTCATAAATCCTAGTAGTTATATGTATATGGTGTATAGTTTCCTGAATTAACAAAGCAAAAGGAAGTTCTAGAAAAATTTAAAAAGATACTTTGTGCTAGATTTAAGTCAAAATCTTTCATAGATTTTACGTTCCTTACTTTTTTAGCTGGGAAAATGTTGACCATGGATGTAAGCGTTATAACTAGGAAAATAATGACCGATTGTAACTTAATTAAAGATTTAAGTTTCAGTCGATTTTGATATTTTTAAGTTACGTATAATTTTTTTTTTTCTAAAATCTTTAGTAAAATTTGTATTCTAGAAAAGGATTTCAAATTAGACCCATTATTATTTTTTATTTCATTTAAACTTCCTGTCATGCATTCTCATGATATGAAATATCATAAACAATGGTCATTAATTAGTTTTACTCCAGTAAAGAACTCGAGTTAAATCTTAGTCCGGAAAAGAATAGAGGACAGACAAATATGCTAAACGAGAGTATAAAAGGAATATTTCCCTGTCGGTCTGAGGATGAAATAGTATCATACTTAGTTATATTCCATGCTTAAAAACAGAAATGGGGATCAAATATTTCTAATCATCCTTGCATATCTTCGGCCATTTTCTCGTCCGTAATAATTGAATCCTGAATTCAATTATCACATTAAGACCACTGAAATTTTAAGCTTAAATTTGATGAGGCGTAAATGTTTCAAAAACTCATAATTAGAACATGCATCAATTAGTATCCAAACAGAGAGTGGATTACTTACTTACTTATCCTCTCCGTGCCCCGGAGGACGCATGATGCCATTCTGCAAAGAACGCCACTTACGACGGTCACTAGCAACAACCTGCCCCTCCTTCCATCTGCCCCAGCCCAGTTTTCTCTTTCTCTCTCAACAGAGTGTCATCAAGCGTTTTTTGGTAGTCTTCTTCTCTCTCCCTCAGGGGCCCATGTGAGAGCTGTTCTTACATTCGAGCTAGCTTCCCTTCGGATGATGTAGCCTATCCATCTCTATCTCCTCCCCTTTGATGGTCCTTGATAGTGGTATGGATCTTGTTCTGTCATACAGCTGTTGATTAGTTATCTTTTCAGGTCTGTGTATTTTTAAGATCCTCTTATGGCATTTACAATGGAATGTGTCAAGCTTTTCGTCGTCTTTCTCGGTTATTCTCCATAGTTCGGAACAATACGGCAACACAGATAGAACATTGTGTTGAAGATCTATTATTGGTTTGGTCTTTGTGTTGTATTGCGCTGACTTCCATACTCTAGCAAAGGATGCTAAGCCTAGCCTATATCTGACTCAAGTCCTCCGGTCTTGTCCATTGTGTCACCCAGGTAGAGAATTGTTTCAACATTATCTACTTCTTTATTGATTAACCTTATGGCATCATTATTCTTTCTGTTTATACTCATGTTTTTTGTTTTGTCAACATTTATTTTTAAGCCTGTGTTTTCAGCGATATTATCACCCTCAAAAACAAACGCTTGTACAGTGACTATTTCATCATTAGAATCATAATGTAAATATATCCAGCTCAGAAACTTATAAAAGAGAAACACTTCTATAGTTAAACAAGTAAGTTAAACAAGTGAAAATTGTTGTAATGATGCAACGACAATTAATATTTTATAATCCAAAAACCCACGCATTACCAGAACTGAACTAGATATACATGTATTTATATTTCTGTTGTATATTCATAGTTAGACTTTTTAGTTCTTTGTAAGCTCTTCTATACTTATATATAAGTAAGTAGATCTACTTTATGAATGCTTGAATATTTATTAAATGTTGTGTAATAAACACCATTACGCAAGTATTTTTAAGAGGTTATAAGTATTTATTGTTACTTTATTTTCTGCTATGCAATAGGAAACACATTGTTTTCCAAATCTTCATAATTCTTTACATGCTTTTCATATGGCATTTCCAACAAAAAAATCTGATAACACTTTTCAGTGCTCTTTTGCGTTTTATCCTTTGATCATATTATGGTTAGTTCCCTATTTTATGTCGAGTGAAATGTAATATGGTTAAGAGGCATCAATGGTAAAGAGATGTACATAAATGCGGAAATCCGTAAATGTTACAAACGTTATCAATTGGCATTTGAATTATTTTTGTTTAACTTGTGTCATATATTTACTACTAGGAATAATTTTTTTGGCCAATTATGAAATAATAAGGCAATGAATTCCCATTTCATTTGAATGGATTCTAGTTCAATTATAATGTTTGTATACGATGTTGTGTTTTAAGGACAGGAAACGCAAGTGTGAAAAACGACCAACAAAGTGCCGATTTATGAGTTTTCGTTGATTACTTTAATCATCATTTACACGTTGAATTGTTGACAAATTCTTCCGTTGTGTCCCGATCATGACAAAGAGCACACAGTGGATGTGATCGGTCGGCAAGGTATGCTCACTCCTTTATGGCACTTGATCCCACCTCTGATGTGTTAGATGTCCATGTTTGCTATGATCCTGAATTGTATCGTTTAATGGACATTTGAGTTTAAACAATGATCTTTATTTCGATATATTTCACCGTAATATTTTTTCATGAAACAACTGGCAGAATGATATTCCTCTCCAGGATATGTATAAGATAGAAGATGCGGGCTGTGTCAAAGGAAACTATCTGTTATAAAAATATTATGAGGAAATGTTGACCATATTTAATCATGTTAATTTTGTTTATATTAACCACCTTTACTCCTATGTAAGTCATACTATGATGGAAAATTGTACTTATTCTTGCTTTTTGCTCTAGTAACAATCCTGTTTGTTTTTATAGATATATCTGTTTCAGAACTAGAATCACCTATTTCTACAAATTCAATTTTCCTGACAAATTCCTTTATCAATCCATGCATTATCAAGAGTATCAGCTGCAGAAAACAGAGAGATAGTTTAATCCGACCCATGTTCTTTTTAATTATTTATTTTTCAAGATTCTTCACCATTAATACAATCCTGGTGAGTCTCGAGAAGAGAGAGAGATAGTTACATCCAGGGGTCGTGTTATGCGATTTAGATTTTCTGTTAGACAGTAAAATTAACATTTCATTCCTTTTTTTGTTCTCCTGAAAAGCTTGTTGGATGGACGCAAAAACGTCTTCACGTGGTGGAGCCGTCGTATTCACTGCAATATACTGCCCGGATATTTGGTCAGCATTGTTGGAGTGTGCAAAATTATTATCCGGGACATCCCCGATCATACTCATAGGATAGCATTCATTGTAGGTTTGATTTTCCTCTGCCGCATTGCTGTGGGATTTAGAAATTTATGGTAATGGTATTTTCACTCTGATAACTATCATGGATACGGTGGCGATCGAGTAATATCTTGCTAGCAGAAAACAAAGAGAATCAAAATAAAAAGATGTATTTCTTCTTTGTGCTATCGATAATCCTTAGAATTACATTTAAAAATCAATTTATAACTACCATCTTACTCCAATTGCCAATAGAAGCAAAACCAAACAGAGTATAACACCACACAGTATAACCATCACAACACTGCTCGGGGTCCCTACAAGATATTATAATTATTACTATTGTAACTGAGGACCTGGATGTAAAACTTGTGGGTTGGGAGCTCAAACAAATTCAAACTAAATCTCAAGCTAAAAATTAGTTAAAATGTTTCTAATTTTTCGTTCAATCTTTTTTCACTACTGGTATTTCGTTACCTGCTGCAGGGCTATTTATTTTTAAAGTTCTATTTTCACACCCAAACCGACGGTCACATATTTCGTCTTTACTGCAGTTGCAAATTTCTCTGCAACCAAAGCCATAGAACCCTTCTGCACAAACGCCACCAGTAAAGTTAACCTCAAAAAATCCTATGCAAGCTGTTGAGATGGGAAAACTAAAGTATTTTTCCATTTTCGAAAAATTGTTACTGTTTTAAGAATTAACTTTATCAAAATTTAATTCAGCATATATACAGAATAACAAGATATCTCCATATATTCATTCTTTCCAATTTCATTTTTAAAGGCTTTAAGTTTTGCCTTTCTTCAGTAATATTGTTTGTAGATGTTTTCACTTACGTAGACATATTTTTCCATCTTTTCTATAATCGGTGCAATATCGAACGACATTACTTCGAAAGAAATAACTTTTTTAGTTTTACCCTTATCATGAGCGTAATAAAATTTTACAAAAACAATTACTTACTCAGATGAATGACATACTCCAGAGACCCTGAGTCGTTTTATACAATGAAGAACATCAAAATCAATTAAGGTAATAGTAAGCAATAAAATGTTCATGATCCTTAAGGTCAACAAGAAAACTATGTCCACATTCCATAAGATATCGTTGTTTATTGATAGTAATGTGTACTTATATATGATAAAAAATAATTACTACTTTACGTAACTAGCTGTTAGATTCAATGGATTTTCCTATTGACCTTTAATTTATTTGAAAAAATTGAAAATAGTTTTATTTATATCCTAGAATCTCATTTCGAGCTCTAATCTTTTCCGTACGATATATGTGCATAAAGTATACTTGCTTCTCCTTAAGGTGGAATATCCCTCTGATAAGAGAGACAATTTTCTGCAGCCATTTTGTCATGAAATTCAGGGAACTTTCATGCCAGAGTAACAAATTTCATTCATATGCACCATTTTGTAGTCAATTCATTCAAACCTGTTTAATCGTACAGATGTTTATTTCTAGTTTCTATTGCTAGCATATTTATTAATTATTTATAATGGTTTACCTAAAACATTTATACGTAGGTCCTTTAAACGGTGTAAATTGAGAAGTTTCTATCTCTTAACGTTAACGTATAAGTCTTTTAATTGTACAGAAAATTTCAGATGCAGAATTGTTTATAAGCATTTAATTAATATTTTGTTTCATTAAAATATATTTTCAAGGGCGATAATGGAACGATAACTCGTGTTTATGGATGCGTATTATTTTACATGCACAAAAAACAATTTGATATTCTGATTTAAAAAGCAACGCTTCAGTATCTTTTCTAATGGGAATTAGATAAGTATGAGAGTAAATATCATTTTTATATATACCTCATATTTCTAATTTAATTGTGAGATAAAAAAATAATTGATCACTCTATTTACCATATCAAATTTTCTTCACATCCTGATATAACATATTATTCATTTCTAAAAGAAATAAGCAACGCTTCATACTTCAAACTATTTTCCATTTGAATTTAATGCTATAGTTGTTGCTGAAAATAAATGTTTGGAATTTGGTTTGAAAAAAAAAGTCGTGAAATTTAGAGCAGAGGGATATTGCCCCTTAAAAATGCCTTTCGCTAACTTTTTAATTATATTAGCACTATGCAATATGATTTTATTGAAGTTTTCCTTGTGTGTCTGACAAGAACTTCATTCGCATTATGATTCTAATTTAAAAGGTAATGTTAAAGTTACATATCTGACATGCATTAGTGAATGAAATAAAGAGGGGAACATTCAAATTTTTTTCCCAATTTTTTTTAATTTGTTCCTCTTTTTAGATAAAATCTTAAATTCACAATGAAAGACTTGTTTATATTTCAGTTTAAATCATCAGTTGATCCCAGATAGCATGACTATGTTGGGCCAACATTTGTAAAAGGTTGTATGGTTGGCGTTGGGGGAACAACGTAGGGCCAACTTTGGACCAATGTTACCAAATCAACCTTCTTGACCATGACAGAATTCCTATATTGGCCCAACGTTGGTCCAACGTAAGCAACTTCCACTCACTTTAGTTCCCAAGGAAGGAAGGATCCTGGTGTTGGTCCAACGTTGGACCAATGTTTATAATAAACCCTTAAAGAAAAGTGTATTTACAAGCTGGTAGTAGTATGTTGGCCCAACGTTGGCCCGATGTTTGTAATACACCCTTAAAGAATGTGTCTTATCAAGTTAGTAGTAATATGTTGGCCCAACGTTGGCCCATTGTTTGTAATACACCCTTTAAGAAAGTGCCTTATCAAGTTCAAGTAGTATGTTGGCCCAACGTTGGCCCGATGTTTCTAATACACCCTTAAAGAAAATGTCTTATCAAGTTGATAGTATTATGTTGGCTCAACGTTGGCACAATATTTGTAATACACACAAGTGTTATTTTGTTTAGGTGTTTAAAAAATGGGATATTTATATAGGGCCAACGTAGGCCCAGTTATTATACTGCCAATTAATTGATGGTGTCAATTTTATAATTAGCTGCTGAGCTTTACGTTGGGACAACGTTGGCACATTCTGAAATAATTAAGAGGACTTTCTATGTCCATGCTTATCATTGGATGACTGTTCTTGTTTAGATATGATATTTTCAACATTTTAACTTTGCACTTAAGTGATCACAGCACCAAAGAGTGTTTTATTCTATTTTTTGAATTGTGTTTATGCTTATATTTATTTGTAATAAATTAAACCAGATAGCAGAACATCGTTGGTCCAATCTTACATTATGGTTGTATTATCTATGTTGGGTTACCTTTATTGGGCCAACAATGGCCCAACATGGAATATCGATAGCTGGTTATGTATAATGGTGCGCTAATGTTGGGCTAACTGTTCGCATTATATCATAAAATTATTATCATTAGAGAAAATATTTGTTTGGGGATTGGCATCGGCCCAACGTTGGCCCAATATACCATGAATCTGACTGAGCATCATGGGTAGACAACAACCGTAATATCCGCGCCATTTTTAATCTGACACGAGCGAGCGTAATGAGACTGATACCTTGAATATCTGCATCCACTTTGTAAGTATTTATAATATGTTTGCCTCGGCACAGCTGAATTAACGTTTAGTTTTTAAACGATATCATGTACAAATCTGCGCAAAGCAGACACAGGGAAGTGCAGAGGCCAGGTGCTGTTGGGTCAACACTGTTCCCCAGATGGCATGCTAACATTGGGCCAACGTTGGGCCAATGCAATCGGTTACATCGGGCCAATGTTGGCAAATTACATTGACCCAATTTAAGTTTGCTCATCGGCCCAATGTTGGCCCGATATGTTGGGCCAACGTTGGCCCAGTGTAGAGTGTTATTTCTACAGATATTGGCCCAACGTTGCGCCAACATTGGCCCAATGAATGCGACATTGTTTGACCAACGTCAATAGGAACATTGGGCCGATGTTGGCAAATGACGCTGGCCCAGTGTCATTTTGCTCCTTGGTCCAATGTTGGCCCGATATTTTGGACCAACATTGGGCCAATGTGTATAAACATTTAATTGTCACAAATCTGTATATTAACAAATCTGATCGTCTCTACAATCAAAAATAAATCTACAACCAATCCTACTTGAAAGTACAAGCTAGCTAAAATGAATTTACAAGGCTTGTTAAAATTCTTATAATTTATCAAAACAAAATAAATTATCAGTGATTAAATGTTTTGTTTTTATACAAGAAAAATAAAGTATAAAATAACAAATGTGTTTTGATACAGTTAAAACAATAAATAATTTGCCCCTTATTTAGATTGAAATGTGTGACTAGTAAAATACATTTCCGAAGTCTACCACTTAATTTACTTATATACACTTAACGTCGAGCACATGATCAAACATTTTGAAAATGTTGAACTTGTTGAAGTTAAAACTAAATTTATTCAGTACTAAACATAAATTGGGTTCTTTCAATTAAAATTTGTTCAGTGTAACGACTTTTCTATACATGTATTTTATATGGGGCAACATTGAATCAAAATCGTTGTGATGATGATGATGATGATGATCAAGCGTAGAAATGTTATGCATAAATGCCTTCATCATGCAAGCTAATCACTTAATCACACCATGAAACAAAGAAGACTGTTATTCCTTAATTGACAGCTTAAACATATAGTGATATACTTGTAAATTTAATCGTATGTTAACTCTTTACTGAGAAAAGTAACAAATGTATTAAGTACCAAATACTACAATTTTAGTGCTACTGGAGATTCTAAAAAGACATTCAGAACACAATCAAAGAATAGCTAAGGTATGCCAAGGACAGGGATGGGGGAGGAAGAAACAGACAGAGAAGAAAAGAAGGGGGAGGAGGAGACTCGGGAGAGAGAAGACTGAAGAGAGGGATCAGATGGAAAGTGGCAGTGCCTAGCTTTTTTCTGTTATATACTGTGACAAACCTGTAGTTCTACCCTTTTCTGTGTCTGTTTGTCGGTTACAAACACGACGCAGATGCCAGAAACATTTTTTTGTGTAAGTAAACAAAATGACGGGATTCATTTTAGTATTATTTTAAGAACAGGGGGGCTTTGTTTATTTGTTGGACCTGCTTATTGATACCTGCAATTTACTGAACTTGTGCATAAATTTACATCAGAGAGGGAGTATACAGTCATGTAACCTTACATGTATCGCTTGAAGTGAGCATCAACTTTTATTTCTTTATTAATGTTTTCTTCATGCACTGAGCAATAAAATACTAGTATGTTATAATTTAATTTTATATTTTGATTTCTTTTTCCTCAGTTTTTTAATTAATGCTATGAGATATATATTGAGAATATGTATTAAACTATTAATCTAGCATATATAGATAGTATTAAAGGGCTTTTAAAATTAAACTGTACTACAAAACTAGTATAACCTTAATATATGTATTTGTTTGTCAATTTTGAGGACAAATGGCCAACCAGTGAAGAGCAAATGAGTTGTCATGATGGAGAGCCAATAAGATACAAACCAACGTTGGCCCAAAAATGATGTTTGCCTAATATTGAAAGAATAAGTGGCCCAACAATGGCTCAATAATATCCGTTCGTTGGTCCAGCAATAAGCCAACAAGTTGTTCTGATTAAGGGCCGATGAGCAAATTACCATTGGCCCAACATTAATTGCTTACAATGGCCTAAATGTACAAAAATGACGTTTGCCCAACATTGAAAAAATACATTGGCCCGACAGTGGCCCAATATTAGCTGTTACATTGGCCCAACAATAAGCCAACAAGTTGGTTTGATTAAGGGCCGATGAGCAAATTACCGTTGGCCCAACATTAACTGCTTACAATGGCCCAACTGTACAAAAATGACGTTTGCCCAATATTGAAATAATACATTGGCCCAACAGTGGCCCAATATTAACTGTTACATTGGCCCAACAATAAGCCAACAAGTTGGTTTGATTAAGGGCCGATGAGCAAATTACCGATGGCCCAATGTTGAATACAAACGGTGGCCCAACATAAGGAGCATTGTTGGCCCAACAAAGGTCCAATAACATCCTGCTATCTGGGATTTTACCGTGAGACGATATTTCAATATTCTTTAGAAATAAAGTATAGCTCAGACAAAGCAATAAATCAAAAAACATGATAAAAATTCAATATGGCGATGAATTTATGATTAAAGGGGACAATGAATATCTGGTTTGGCCTTTTTTTAATTATACTGTGTTATTTGAATTCGTCCCGTTTTAGATTCGCCCACATGTGCATAGGTCGAAATAGCGAAAATAAATCGGGGTCGAAAAATTCCCCTGTATACAGTGTGAAACCAAGTGAAAGGTCGTAAGAGACAAATACCTGAACATATTGAGTTACATACGGGAATAACTTTATCTGAGCTGATAATATGAGACTGAAAATGTTATTTAGCTTTTTAATGCAAGATAGCGACAACACAGTTGATTAGAATTACTCAGGGGGAAAATGAGCTTTGATTTGCGTTGATTATCTCCCTTAGCATATGACGTCAGAAAGGCCCAGTCGCTGTTCAAAGCTATGTAATGTTTACAAACTGTCATGTCATTTTGCAGCTTAATTTTAAGAAATATCAACATCTTGACTGAAACCTTGCATAATAATTCGATCTTCAAACAGGTTGGTATTTTTTTTTTAAATTTCATCACATATTTGCAAGATTTTTAGCATGTTTTATCAGTCAGTGATTATTCTCATCGTTTGACACTTCGACCGATTGAGAGAAAGGATAAAAGCGATGGAAAGACGAGAGAGTCACTTTTATAAGTAATGCATTTATTTACGACACTGTTTTTATCATTAAGAGTCCAACCGGCAACGTGGTCAATGATTGAATTTTTCTGGACAATATAGACCTAGTGAATGCGCGACCTATATGATACAGTAGGTAGGGCCTATAGCTTTTATGTTTTTTTTAAATGTGGAGTTAAACATGACATTTTTACTGTGTTAATGTTTTATTCAATTAATTCAATTCTAATTATTTGACAGCGTTTTTTTTTTACATTTACTTATTCATGTACAGCTTTCTACCCAACCTCCTGTCTCTCACTCCCCCCCCCCCCCCCCCCCCGATTTTCGATTTCCATACTTTTTGTAAAAAAAAAAATACTCGAAATTTAACATTTTCCAAGATGGTTTTTAACAACTGGGACAAGAACTAAACAACTTAAACTTATAGTTTATGCGTTAGTTAGTACAAACGACTTTCAAAAAAAAAAAGTCGTAGCCTATGGAGAAAAAAAAATCAAGAAATGTATCATGGCTTCATTAAGTAAAAATACATCTATAAAATGTATGAAAATAAGGATTAAAGAAAAGATATCAAATTTCTACTGTAAGTTGATATATGTTAATCTTTTTTAAAACATCATTTTATTCTTTGTTGCATTTCGCGATTTTCCTGGATTTATACTGAAAAGGACATTTAATATTTTTTCTTCAAAAGACGATGAAATCCTCTTGATTTTGTATAAAATATGAAAAATGGTCTTAATTTGTTTCGGAAGTTTTGATTTATATAGAGTAAGTAATCATATTGGAGGGTAAAGCGGTAATTGTTATAGGATATTCATCTTCCGAAGAAAAGCGAAGTGTTCAGTTGCCGTTATTTATTAACGACTTGTTCAAACTGAAATGAAGGAACTACGAAATCATATAACTTATCTGAACACAGACACGCGTTTAAATTCACAAAAATAAAATATAATTAACTTGATAAAATAGAGTAGATTTACATTATGTCCAATGATCCGTTTGCATCAGTGGGCCTTTGTGACGTCATGAAACCACAAAATCAAGAACGATAAGCGGGTAAGAAAAGTAGTAAATGGAATACTTTTTATCTTTATTTTACAGCAGAACAAAGGCCAGAAAATATAAATACTCGTAATTTAACATTCTTTCATATGTAGCTTTGGGTTTAAAAAGTGAAATTATGGTGTTAGGAATTGTTTCCAATGACCTTTAAATCAATTTAGCTTATGTAGTGTCGCAATTAGATGATATGTTACTTCAGAATCGAGAATACATACAATGTCTCTTAGCAAAATCCATTAAAAAACATGGCCCTAATGAAAAGTAATGAACAGTGATCGGTCTTAAAATATCTTAAACAACTCCAGAAGTTGGATCAGATGCCTAGGAAAAGTAAGTATTCCCTATCGACCGGTCACACCCGACGTAAACCCTATGAGCTGATCAGATAGACGGTATATTCTATAGTCAAATTCAGTATAAAAACAAATGCCTACAATTGGATAAAAACAAGTCAGCCAACACACAACCCATTAAAACGAACATATGTTCAAGAAATGCTGTCATTATTAATTGAGGTTGTTGAAATCCATGTAACGTCAACTTATCTTTGAGTACCTTGTCTCTATTAAGAAACTAATAGTTCTCTACAGTTATACATGTAAGAATAGTGTTAGCTCTCGAATTACATGTACATAGATAATTATTTAACGCTGGATTTTATAATATCAATATGATGCAACTTAAAATTCCTAGGCCGAATCAAGTCGTCATTGTATTTATAAATCACAGGTTTCAATTCAGGCAATAATGGCATTTAACAGAGATCACCGTAAAGAAGTGTTCATCAGGAACATTTAGTGAATTTGTCAGAACTGGGTTCAATGTGGTCTATCGAGATGTAGACATTGTTTCTTTATGAACTTGTGAGAAATTTTTGAATTGAATGTCTAATGTATAAACTGAATTGTTTGATTCAAAATGCTCCTAAAATTAAACAATAATGAATACATTTAAAATAAGAGATTCTGACTGAACTTTTCTTAAAATCTGACGAGTTATATACCTATATGATATTTAACGGAAACTTTTGCTACTAAAGAGGAAATATGGATTCAAACACAAAGTCAATAAACGATGCAAAACGGGAGCAGAGCAAATACGGGCCTCCAAATACAACAGAGGTGTGATTTAAACAATAAAATGCTTTCTTTGATTGTTATTACTGGGATTAACGGAAGCAGCTGTTGTAGAAAAAAATTTACATAACCTGCGTAAGCGGGTTATGTAATTTTTTTTTCTGTAATAGCTGCGACCGTTAATTTCAGTAATAGCAAACAAAGAAAGACATTTTATTGTTTATATTTATATCTGTTAAATAATCATTTAAAGTAGGATTAAAGAGATTAATTATTGTGTTAATGATGCGAACGTCTTTATACGTTTCATTGATGGAACAGCCACTATTCAAGAAATCTGTACAGGCGACGTACATGCCTAATGTAGTTCATGCAGTGATTAACGCAATGGGTTTTCTTAAGAATAAAGGAGAAAATATTCAGTGGATGTAAATATTAGATGCCAATGTATGGAGGAGTGAGCATACCCTCTCAACCGGTCACACTCGTCGTGTGCTCCTTGTCATGATCGGTAAAAATGGAAAATTCTTAAGATTACTGAGTTTGTAAAAAAAAGGTTACAATTAGTATGAATTTTTGAAGGATAGATCAAGGATTGTTTTATATTAGCCGAAATAAATTGTCGTTGTATGTTGTGCTTCAGATAATTGATGAAAATAATAAAAGAAACAATTCTTTTAATCTTTGATCCAGGTATGAACAAGTTGATGAAGCAAGAATATCAACTGTTTTGTTTGAAGTCGTTATTTCGCAAGGTTAACTGTCGATACAATGACTTTTTCAGCAAATACAACTTATCATTAAGTCAAATGCCGACTGACTTCAAACACAATCACTATATGTTTGTATGTATAGAATGACAAAATTAGAAAGCAACCAATGTAAGAATTTAGTTTAGAGTGGAAACAACAATAAAAGGGTTTCTTTTTATCAAATTAGATACCATTTGAAAACACGTTCTTATTTTCTTATGACATATCTTTATTAATTTGACTATAAATTGTGGAGTTGTCGTCATGACCAGTTTTCTGTGGTTTTATGGAAGAACTTTCCTCAACGCCTAACATCTCAATATACACATTTTCTGTACTGTTTCTTTTACCTTCCTCTATTCGTGGTGATTCATATTCCAAAACAGTTAATCTAAATTTTTAAAACAAAAACAGAATAAATACTTTTTTAGTTATTCAGTTGAAAGGAAGTCACATATAGAACAAAGTGCAAATCATTTATGGGATTCAAAAAAGTTTTCTATTACCGAATAATTTATATAGATAAATGATTTTCCTGCACTTCATCTAGCATGCAGTAAGTCAAAAATTAACTTTAAAATGAATAAATCTCATTATTATATTTCAAGATGATAATGTGGATCAACTTATACATATGTATTAAATATAACAATAAGATGGTGTAACCACTCCGATATCTTATTACAACAAATACATGCATTTCATTAAATTTATTTTAACGTACTGCTGAGCTAAAGTGGCATGTTTATATATAAATATGAAATTATATTTCCTCTATGATATTGTATACAAGCCTTATCCTCGCACAAATAAGAGAAGTAACCACAACTAGGAGAAAAAGTAAAAAGTAAATAAGACAGATAGATGAAAAGAGTTCTAGTAATATGCAAATTTCTCACTGAATCTATTCATTATTTTTACAAACAATTGCAATAATTACATGTAAAATACTAGCATACCTATATAATTATATAGAATAAACTTCTTTAAAGAATAACTTTGAACCAAATGTTTAATTTGTCTTTTTTATCTTTTGTTTGTAAGAAAGTTTTTCAAAAATAAAGCATAAAAAATTGAGCGATTACAGACTATTTTATTTATGAGTTCAATTTACTTTAAAGTTTTTAAAGTTTTTAAGTATCATTAATTATCTTGTCAAAAATGTTAGATGTAAGAGAGTAAAGTGAAGTTTAAGCACTTGTTTATGTATTTGAAACACTTCTAACAACAGCAAAATTACAGCAAAAGTAAAATGCTATATCCTAAAGTATTTACACAATTTGAATTTTTCCCAATTTAAAGAATGTCAAGGAACACTTAACAGCACTTGAATTTTAGTAATTTCGAAAATGTATCACCGTTCACGGTAGCTCAGTCGGTAGAGCGCTCGCTCCGTGATCGGGAGGTCGTGAGTTCGTATCTCGGCCGCGACTGACCCAGTCGATAAAATGGGTAGCAACTGTTCCTTCGCCATGCGTTCGGCACTTTGAAGTGAAAGTTGCGGGTCCTTCGGATGAGACCTTAAAAACCGAGGCCCCGTGTCAGCGGCAGGCGTTGGCACGATAAAGATCCCTCACTGCTCAATGGCCTTGAGTGCCGAGTAAAGGTCAAAATTTGAAGCCCTTCACCGGCATACGGTGACGTCTCCATATGAGTGAAAAATTCTCGAGAGGGACGTTAAACAATATACAATCAATCAATCGAAAATGTATCTATCGACTAGCATATCTTGACTAAAATGTATACATTACCATGACTACAGAGTCCAGTAATGCTGTTACAATGAGGACAAAAACATTTTTTCCGGCATCCAAATCCGTACCAGCCGGAAGGACTAGGTCTTAGGCACTGTCTGCTGAATGACCCTATACATGCTATAATTAGAATCAAATACTATACATATGTAGGTTTTTTTTCCGTGGATCTCTCCCATTTAGTACAAAATTATGAGAATGAATTATTTTTCAATTCAAAATAATTTATAACTTCGCTTCCATCTAGTTGCAAACACAACCACACAGCTTTATATTAATATCGTACATACGTATGTATGAGAAGTTTTCTGTATCA
>NW_026928217.1:0-33102 GCF_032062105.1 Saccostrea cuccullata | reverse complement strand
TAATATTTTGTAATACATTACTGAAGCAAAGATGTTCATCTCAACCGTCTACAACTATATATTATGATTTTCATGTCGCATGGTACATAATTAGGGGCCACAAGGAGCCAGAATGCTAAATCTTTGATGCTTTATATCATCGAAAGGGAGAAATATTTTGATAAGCAACATTGAAAAAGATGTTCAAATAATGTTCTGAACAATATGCAACCTTTCATTTTTTGCTTAACGTCCCCATTAGGGAGTTGAAGGGTTGCCCCTTAAATAATTCTTTTTCTAATATCTCAAAATCGAAAAAGAATTTCTGAATAGTTGTTGAACAAAAAATCTTCAAAATCTTAAGTGCTTTAAGATGATATGAAAAAAGTGGGCCGATTCCTAAAATTAGGGGCCGTTAGGGGCAAAAGGCCGATTTTTTAAAGTCTTTAATATTCAATGTCTTTTTACAAATTGTGGTAAATCATTATTTTAGAATGAAAATCGCAATCAAAATCTTATCTCATCTCATCAAGAATTGGACGGAAGACCCACTCGTTGCTCGCAACGAGATCTCATCTAGTTATTATTATTGTTTTTCTGACCATCTAATTTTGTGCACGCGATTTCTCGAAAACAACTGGATGGATTTCATGAAATTTGCAGGAACAATGTGTTTTTATCAGAATTTATTTAATGCAAGAGATTTTTTGGAAATTCTTTTTAGGTGTTATAAGTTACGGACAATTTTCTGATTTAAAAATGACATTTTGTTCGCAAATAATCTCAAGAACGGTAAAAGATATCACTGTGAAACTTTCAGGGATTATAGATCGTGAGAAATATATCCAAGACGCGATCTTTTGTACGTCGTCTCTACTTCCTGTCGTAACGGCATGCAAATTTAAAAAGTCGAATTTTTCTACTTTTTTGTTTTCCAATATTCTAAAATTATATTAGTATGGCTGATAGAAACATATCTCATTAGGCTGAATGTGTAATTTGTTTGTAAATTGATAAATTCAAACTCGAGATATTAACATTCAAAAATATGAAGCGGGATCAAAATGGCGGCGGTCTTTGTCAATTCCGACATTTCGCAATAGGGGTTTACAGAGGCAGCCAAGCGTTTGCTTGAACGAAAGTTACATAAGGAACAATGAAATGTGCAAGGATACTTGGATTGTCACGTCGTAGGTTCGTTGCAATACTGCGCCAAACTTCATTTATAATCCAAGGTCTCCTTACAAGTCTTCTTTAATTGGTTTTGGTTGGTTCTCAAAGGAGAAATAGAAAATAATTAATGTGGAAATTGAGTACAATATCTACTATCTTTTGCTTTGCATCACGGAAACACATAACTTAAATCATAGTTATAATTAATAGTTTTTTAAGAAACAATATATGTAGCAAGTACGAAACGTGACCACTGGTTTCCCATGCACACTTGTGTCATATTAAACTAATAGAAAGGACTGTTACAATAAGAAAACATTTTTTTTAAAGATAACTATTTTTCGAAGACCGTTTAATTAACCTATATATATTTTTTTTCTCAATGCAAGTTATTGAACATAATGGAATCTTATTCCTTGACCCACGTAGGACGATCGAGGAATTTTTTCGGTGATACATACCACCTTTTTTCATGAAAGTGTAGGTAATTGGAATGGTCCACTTTCGTGATTAAGAAGAATTCTTGTGCCTTTTCACATTTTTATCCTATTAATGTTATTATCCCAACACAGGTCGTATTCAACGAGATATCGGACGGAAGACCTACTCGTTGCTCGCAACGAGATCGCATCTAGTTTGGGTCTTCCGTCTCCGACGGAAGACCCTTCTATTATTGTATTGCTTCTTTTTCACTTTTATTAAGGTCTTCCTTCTTCAGCGGAAGACCTTTTTGTTATTCGTTTGTTTCTTTTCCACTGTTTTTCTTCTTATTTTTTTTCTTACCGATTTTGTGCACGCGATTTCTCGAAAACGGCTCGTTAGATTTTTATGAAACGTTCATGTCTGATAGAACATTGAAAAATCTCGATACCCTTTTTTTCATTTTGATGACGTCACTTCCGGTTCGGAGATTTTCGCAGTTTTGTGATTTTTAAGGGTCAGTTTGTCCGTTCTTCTCTTAAAAACGGCCCATCACAGGAAGATGAAACCGTTTCAAGAAGATAGACCAACATATGTAGATTTGCATTGTGTTGTTAACTTTCACCGGAAGTACTGCACGTTAACTCTCGGTATGGACTGAAAAAAGTCAGATTGAGCGTTTCAAAATTTCTAACAATTTTTCTATTATTTCATTTTACTTGTAAATATTTTGTTATAACATATAGAACAAAGTTGTGGAAAGAATTTTGAGATCTTTCAATTAATATCTCAAAAGGGGCTGACCCCTAAAATAAGGGATCTAGAGGGGCCACGTTAAAAAATATTGAGAATTTGTTATACATCAAAGAAGCAAAGTTGTTCAAAGTTAGTTTTCATCAATTTGTGTCGTCGAAATACGTGCGGCGTCGTCATTTCTGGTTCAAACCGGAAGTAGTCAAAAACGTGTATTTTTTGCCGTTTTTATCAAGTTTTTAGGTAACATATGTCTCTGTGTGAGCATAAATTTAATTTTCTGTCCGTCGTCATCACTTCCGGTTAAACAGGATGTAGCAGAAATTTGCATATTTTGCATAAATTAACATAGTTTTAGAAGATTCAAACCATTTTTAGGCGTTATTTCTCATTTTTTTAAAATTTAAATTATAAATATATATGGTTAAGAAATTAACACTCTTGTTAAACACCGGTGATTAAAATATTTATACAATTATAGAAAATATCATAATATTTGTGTCTATTTACTCTTTAACAGTTTCTGAAAATTCTGAAATTTTGGCACAAAATTACTACCAATTAATGTTAATTGTGAATGCGTTTGGTATGATCTAAAGTCAACATATTCCCTTGCTATTCGTATTTTTTTCTGTGTCGATAAATATATAATATTATTTGCGGAATTACTTCATAAATTAAGACATTGTAAAAATGACAAATTCATACAGCAAATACTAAGAAGCAACACATAATTTATTTTTTGATTTGATGCATATGAACATTACGTGTTTAAGACAGATGGTTAAACACCCTAGTTATTGAACACCAGTTTAAACATCAGTGTTTATATATAAAATGCTTGTCTTTTGTTTTTAAACTTACTATGTTTAATTGTAAAACACGACTGTTTAAAAATTAAACACAAGTTAAACATCATTTTTTACAGTGTAGTTTTTCAATTTTTTTTTCAGGCTGTTTCAAAGAAAAATAAAAAATAATTTTACCACATTTGCTCATAAATAGATTTATCGATGTTTAAAAAAAATTTCATTGATGTATAAGAAGAATTTATTGTCATCAAAATGAAGGTGTAGGCCTGTTCGAGCCTCTATACCCTGGATCTTGATTAGGAGATAATGCTCATGGTTTCTGCAGAGCTGGCTATGCTGCAAACCGCAGTGCAAAATAAAAAAAAATCTTCATGATCTTTGTGTCATTTGCAGATGTAGAGTAAGTTCAAAACAATTTACACTAGAAGTTGAAAAACTCCTCATTTTTTTATTCACCATGCACTTTAACCACATCATCATTATCCGGAAAATCAAAATATTTCTTTTCAAATCTTACAAACTCTCAGGCTGAGGAGTATCTGATACGAACTCTTTTTTATGACCATTAATTATCGATAATCATGAGATATTAATGGCAATGAAATTCAAATATATTTCAACATTTAATATTAAGTTTAAATCAAGTTTTTAAAAATATTTATGCATGATTTACTTGTTATAATTTACGAATTATTTTATTGAAGTAATAAAAAAATCTCATTTCCCCATGTGCACTCTAACACAATCACAAAAAGATTGTCCGCTACCGCAGCCAATAATAATTACATGTTTTATATGTGTGAACGTTTACATAGAAGAGCGATCAAACATATACATCCAGAACATTCAGAGTACGATTTTACAAAATTAGAAAATTCGTTATTGCCTATTTATCATAAAATATAAATTAAATTCTTTCCTTCATTTTTAAATTCCAATGTATTTAACTTGTACTTAAATTATCGATTTGCTCTGATGTTTGGTTGTATAATGATTACAATGTATATAAACGTCCATCTGGTCAGTCATTGTTGCTTGACGACGTCTTGTTTTCTCCTCACATTGATAGCGCGTATGAACAGCGGTATGAACACAAGCTTGTAAACAAAATAAACGGCAATTCACAAACAAGGAAAACCAGAAGAAAAAAGTGTCTGTATAGATGAAAAATACAACTCATTAATTTGTTTTTGAACGACCCCATACGTTTCTTTCTTTCTCCCATGCATTTCGACTTTACAGAAAAAGATCACTAGAACCTTTGGTTATATTAAAATAAAGGTTTTGGACCTTCAAAATCACTATATCCGAACAGCTATTATACAGCCTATCAAATATGTCACGGCGTCAACAAAAGAATTATTTAAATATTTCAAAAAATACTAATTTCATTCTAAGAAAAGCCACGCAGCTGTATACAGACATTCCAAATTAATGTTCCATGGACTGACAGGTTGTTAAATTCCCTCACTATTCACTATAATAACCCCATCCCTTAGAATGAATACAATGTCTTCCTTCTAAGCAGAGAATGTCAGTCGGTTGATTTGATTTTGTACATGCATGTATACATGTAGTTTAAGGGTTGTTTTCCGAGACTCAAAGTTACGACCTATTTTAATGTAAACCAATAATCATACATGACATGTTATGCACTGCCATGAGATGGCCAAGGCATTTGCTGTTTGTCAACGTCTTCCTAATCTTCTCCCAGTTTCTGTCCTTCAGTCTCTCCTTCTGTCACACTTTGCCTTTAGCTCAGTTCAAAACTCAGTTTCAAACAAACTATCCAAGATATTTTTATCAATATTTATATACTGAAAGAAATTAATTAGAGTTATGCAATTGCATTAACATTTTTTTAAAACTTGACTTTATATACATGTACATGTATATACCTCACTTTTCTTAAATCAGTGTTTAGCTCAATTTTAAATATACCATTTAAAATGTGTTATCAAACTTCTCATGTTCGATGCATATTGATGAGAGCTATTCAATGCCATCACCATTTTTGAACTTGGCCTTTCTTTTTCAGACCTTGACCTTACTTTTTTATCTCAATTTTAACTCTAACGAGAGTTAATTATTGCTTAGCACACGACCATTTGAAAAGATCAAGGTCACACATACAAGTATTCCTTTACAGTCTTTTTCCTAGCGAAACATTGTAAGTTGCTTCTCTTACAAGTTTTTTTTATTTGTATATCTCTAGTATGTGGCCTTTGACCTCGACTCAGGTTACGTCTTCTAGTTCGTAGCTCCAACGGAAGACCTATTCGTTGCTTTGCAACGAGCTCGGCTCTAGTTAAGGTCTTGGAGATTTTCCTTCGGAAGACCTTACTGTTATTCGTCTGTTTTTTATTATTATTATTATTTTTCTTTTTTTCATAGTTAGAGCGATATCTCAGCTGTGCATGGACAGGATCTAAAAGATTTTTACAGGGATGATGCATCTTGAGAATATCTCCAGACGTGTTTTTCATTTTTTCGAAATTCACTTTCGTTTGCGATTTTTGGGGATTTTTGTTTTTTTTTAAAGGCAATTTGTCCAGCAGTTTTCTCGAGAACGGCGAGCAGATGATAGTGAAACTCACCTAGGTAGAGAGCATCCAACTCCATTTTGAAATACTACTTTATCGTTCGTCGTCGGCACTTCCGGTCGCAAACGGAAGTGAATTCATAAAGTCCCATTTTTCAACTTTTTTGTTTTTAATATTTTCTTTAGTATTCACAGGGTTTATAGTGTGTCTAGTGCAGAATTTAAAATACGGTGTTCCGTGTTTTGATGCGTGCATATATTGAAAAAGATATGACCGAGAAAAACTTTGTCTCACTGTTGGGGGTTCTAATCCCGCCGTGGGCGTTCCGAAATTTTTTCTTTTTTGTTTGTCATTTTTCAATTGCAAATGTCTTTTCTCAATTTTTGCAGAAACATGTGTAAAATATTTTGCCGATTTTTAAAAGCTATATTTAAAGATATTTTGAGGTTTACCTGTAATAATCATGATATATGTTGAGAGACTGCTGTAAATGACCTTAAAAAAAATTCTGAAATGGGATGAGGCAGCTTAGATCTCTAAAGAAAAGTCGGTCGGAAGACCGCTTGTTGCTCTAGCAACAAGAAAGCATCTAGTTAAGGTCTTCCGTCTTCAGCGGAAGACCTTATTGTTTTTCTTGGGTTTCTTTTCCACTATTTTTATTATTATTGTTTTTTTTTTCTTACCGATTTTGTACGCACGATTTCTCGAGAACGGCTCGATCGATTTTCATGAAACTTTCAGGTCTGATAGAACATCAAAAAATCTAGATATATATTTTTTTATTTTGATGACGTCACTTCCGGTTCGGAGTTTTGTGCGATTTAGTGATTTTTAGAGGGCCACTTTGTCCGGCAGTTTTCTCAAAAAGCACTTAACACAGAAGCTTGAAATTTTCAGTGATGCTAGAGCAACTTTTGGAGAAGTGCACTAAGTATATCACAACTACCGGAAGTACGAAGCGCCGACACTCGCTATGGCTGAAAAATAATCTATCAAGAATTTCAAAATTTCAAGCACTTTTTCAACGATAACTTTTTACCTAGAAGTATTTTGTTAAAGCATAGAGAACAAAAAGGTGTAGAATTTCAAGATCTTTCAAAAGACATCTGGAAGGGCTGGCCCTCTATCAGGGGCCTGGAGGGGCCGAGACTTTTTCCTTTATATCTCAAAAGTATTTGAAATTTTGGTCAAGGCTCCAAGAAGCAAAATTGTTCAAAATGTCAAGCTTAATCTATGTGGGCCGTCAAAATACGTCCGACGTTGTCACTTCCGGTCAAACCGGAAGTAGTCGGAAAACGCGTATTTTTGCCGTTCTTGACAAGTTTTCTGGTAACATTTGTCTCTGGAAGCATTATAATTAATATTCCGTCCGTCGTCGTCACTTCTGGTCAAACCGGAAGTAACAGAAAATGGCTTATTTTTGCAATAATTAACATGGATTTAGAGGAATCATACCTTTTTTGGACGTTATTTCTCATTTCTGTTAAAAATAAAGCCACTTCCGGTCAAACATGACGGAAGACCTACTCGTTGCTTTGCAACGAGCTTTGCTCTAGTTATTATTATTATTCCGCTTTTTCTTAACAATTTTTGTGCAGACGATATCTCAAAAACGGTTTGATCTATTTAAATGAAATTTTCAGTGATATTGTGTTTTGATCTGAAGATGATCCTTTTTTGTTCAAATCCAAAAAATTCATTGCGGTTGGAAGTTATAGCCCTTTAATCGAATTTTTAGTGACCATTTTGTCCTGACAAAAACCCAAAAACGAAAAAAGCTAGAATGTTGTCATTTTCAGGACTTATAGTCAACATATTGTAGTTTTGCACCTATACTTTAGCAAGAATTCCGGAAGTGCTTAGTATGGAAGCTCGGTAGGGGTCAAAATTTAGGACACGTTTTATGAGTGATTTTTTGAGACATTTTGCATCATATCTTTTAAAGTATAATAATTTTGTTAAAACATACTGAACATCATTTGTGCAGAATGACAAGATCTTAAATATGATATCAAGAAAAAAGTGCTGACTCATCACATTAAGAATCAAAAGGGGCCAAAAGTCTTTTTTCAATAACTCTTTAACAATCAATATTTTGTTATACATTACATAAGCAAAAATGTTGAGTTTAACAATCTACAAATATGTATTATGATATTTATGTTGTATGATACATAATTAGGGGCCACAAGGGGCCAGAATGTAAAATATTTTATGCTTTATATCTCGAAAGGGAGAAATATTTTGTTAAGCAATATTGAACAAAAGATGTCCCCAATCATGTTCTGCACAATATGCAACCTTTCATTTTTCGTTAAACGTCCCCATTAAGGAGTTGAAGGGTTGGCCCCTAAATATTTCTTTTGCAAATAACTCGAAAACGAAATGGAATCTCTGAATAGTTGTTAAACAAAAAGTGTTTAAAATCTTAAGGGCTTTAAGATGAATTTCAGAAAAAGGGGCTGGACACTCAAATTAGGGGCCAAAAGGGGCTAAAACTGTATTTTCGATAACTCTTTTCAGGTCAATAATTTGTTTTACATTACTGAAGCAAAAATGTTTATTTCAACAATCCACAACTGTAAATTATGACTTTAAAGTCGTACATTACGTAATTAGGGGCCACAAGGGGCCAGAAGGCTAAATCTTTGACGTTTTATATCTCAAAAGTGAGAAATATTTTGATCAGTAATATCGAACAGAAGATGTTCAAAATCATGCTCTGAACAAAATGCAACCTATTATTTTTCGTTAAATGTCCCCATTAGGGAGTTGAAGGGCTGGTCCCCTAATATTTCTTTTGCAAATAACTCTAAACGAAAAAGAATCTCTAAATAGTTGTTGAACAAAAAATGTTCAAAATTCTATGAGCTTTAAAATAATATAAAGAAAAGAGGGCTGACCCCTGATTGTAGGGGCAGTGAGGGACCAAAAGTTAATTTTTAGAAGTTTTGATTGTTCAATGTCTTTTTACAGATTATGGAAAATCATTATTTTAGAATGAAAAATTCAATCAAAATCTGATCTCATCTTTTCAAGAATCGAACGGAAGACCCACTCGTTGCTCGCAACGAGATCGTATCTAGTTATTATTATTATTCTACTTTTATAACGCGCCCTATATAGTTATGGAATTACCCTAAAGCGCTTTACACGTAGAAAACAATTACAATATAAAACGAAGCACGGGTACAATATATTTTTTTTTATTAAAGTAAAACCAACTGGATGCTCCAATGTGTTTTATTTAAATGCTAATGCAAAATATTCTATATTTATTTGCCTTTTGTATTCTTTTATGACGATTATTTTAGCTAACATCTTCATGTATCTGTAGACATTTCCCGGCCGTGATTATTCTCGGTCAAGATGTTGGAAAGAGGCATTTAAATTATTTATTGTAATAGATTAAATTTTCAAAACTAAATAAGAAATGTGCTGTCATAGTTTTTGTTGAACAGGGAAATGTACGAGAGAGAGAGAGAGAGAGAGAGAGTTCACAGGAAGTCCGTGCAAGTAGCGTGCTAGTCCTGTCCATCACGATAATTCGACACAGTGGAGGTGTGGAACATCGAACATTCGAACATGCTGAAGGCAAAGAGTCCCTCCAAAAAGTTTAAATTTTTTCCTCTATCATTTCTAGACCTGATTTTTTGCATTTCTGCTGAAAAAATAATTGGAATATATACTTGGAAGGATTCAGTTTTAATAATTTGCACCCGGGCACGCAATTGATTGCTCGTTTCCCGATATAAAATTCTTGGCATCCAGCACACGTTATTACATATATTACATTTTAGTGGCACAAGACATGTTTGCATTGACTGTGAATTGTCTTCCTTTAAAGTCATAAGCTGATCCTTCCATTATATGTGTACACATCCCGCAACGCGCGTCTGCACACTTAGTCACTTCGTAACTACTAATAAAATGGGATGAAAACAGAATTCTTCTAAGATTTTTGGGCTGTCTTCTGCTGTTAATAAATTTTACATTTCTATATATTTGTTGTGTTGACCGGTCCGTTCTCAGAACGTTGTTAAGTTGGTGTACTACAGAGGTCAAATTATGATTCCTTGGATTGTGGGTATGCACAAATGGAATTATACCCGTTTATTTTCCTGGGTTTTTGTATACAGTAATTCTGACCGTTCATATCATTTGGCTTTCAATATCCCGTTATCTATCAGGTTTTGGGGATTTCCCTGTTTTAAAAGGTAGAACTTGAGTTCTTTCAGTCGGATATCTCTTGTGATTTCGTCACTAACGATAGCACATAAACGTCTAGCCATATTGTATGGAATTGCTGTTTTTGTGTGATGAGGGTGACATGATCCGAAATGTAAATACTGGTGGGTGTCAGTTGATTTATAGAAGATGTCCGTTGAAAGTTTGGTATCTTCTTTAATGCCAACAACTTCAAGGAAAGGTAAATCCATATCGCTGCTTTCCATGGTAAATTTAATTTTGGAATCTAAGTCATTTAATAATTGGTGGAAAATTGATAATTTCTCAATATTGTCATTCCAAAGAATGAAACAGTCATCTAAAAATCGTTTCCAATTTGATGTTAAAGCTTAAGAGTCCTCTTCTCCCCATAGAGTGACAAGTCGTTGATGGAATTTTTGCTCGAGATATCCCAAAGTTAAGGTGGCGTACGTGGGAGCCACTTTTGTTCCCATCGCTGTTCCTTTGGTTTGAATAAAATGCTCTATTCCGAAAGCAAATGTATTGTTTTGAAGTATAATTCTTAATCCTTCTAAGATGAATTCTTGCTCAAAACGATCCTGTAGTAAGTGTGGGTATCTATCAATCCAGTGTTTAACCGCTTTTATACCCAAGTCCACAGGTATATTTGTGTATAAATTCACGACGTCGAATGACACGATTTTCGTATTAGGTTATGGTAAGTGGTTGATAAAATCTATATCATCTCTTATAAAACTGGGAACCTTTTCACAATAAGGCTTTAATAAAATGTCTAACAAGTGACCCAGTCTTTGAGTTGAACAATTAGGCCCCGCTATGATTGGCCGAAAAGAGAGATATTCAGGATTCAGACAGCAAATTTATTCTCCTCTCTGAGCCTTTATGGCGTTTTTGATTTCTAATGACTTGTGTACTTTTAGTAATCCGTAAAATTGACTCTCTTTTGTTTCAAAGTTTGTGAGATAGTCTTTCTCCTTAGCAGTTAAATCTCCCGAAGATGGCCCACAGACAATTTGTTTTATCTTTGATAAAGTTTTTGTCCCGTGATTTGCATTAATACTCCCATAGTAGTTAGGGTCCTGTAGCATATTCAAAATCTTACGTTCGTAATATGTTTTATTCATGATGACTACTCCGCCTCCTTTGTCGGCTTCTTTGATAACGATACTTTTGTCATTATGTAAGTCATTTAAAGCTTTTTGCTCTTCTTTTGTGAGATTAGATCTAATATTCTTCTTAATATTAGGTAGGTTTATATTATCTAGGGTTTCACATACCGTATCTAGAGTTCGATTTCTACCTCTTTTTGGAATAAAGTGGGATTTATTTCTAACCAGGTCCTCTGGTTCCTCATTTTCACTATCTTCTGTTGATTCGCGTTATCTTCGTAAAAGTATTCCCTTAGTCGTAGTCGCCTTGTATATTCCTTTACGTCCGTTTTAAGTTCTTGGTTATTCATACGTTTGGTGGGTGTATATTTCAAGCCTCTAGATAATAATATTATCTCTGCTTTAGTTAATATCCTATCTGAAAGATTAAACACTTTAGGATCAACTTCTATTGATTCCTTGGTTTTATTTGTTTCCTCAACATCAACTAAATTTGCATTGTTTGTTGATAAAATTGTGGTATGTGCCTCTGTCCTTGGTTGGGTTTGCCGCCTCCTAAAAAAATAGTGCCGCACACCACGTCCGATGAAAGTTGTTTTTTTCATTTCTATAAATGTTTGAGGGTCTGTACGGTCTAATAATCCGTTGGTGATGGTTGTTATTATTTTGTAGGTGGTTTATTCCTTGTTGGTATTTTCTCTTAAAGATATGGTTTTTCGGATAGGAGTGGGGCGAATTTCGTTTCGCGTTATTGAACGGTGTCCATCGAGTGTAATGGCGACGTAGACTTTGTTCTGGGGGCAATGCTTGATTTGCTTTCTGATTCCTCGTGACATTGGGATTTGATCCAGTCCGCATGGTATCATTGCTCACAACAGATGCATAGGTAGCTCTTGTCGTATTATTCTTACCGGTGTTTTTTGGTCATGGTTTTCTTATCAACTGTTTTCCTTTCGGCTGTTTCTTAGACTCCTTGCCATATGTTTTTGCGTAGTCTAATAGCCAGGTTTCCGTGAATCTCCATCTGTTAAACAATTTGTCCTCTTCCTTTTGACAATCAGATTTCTATAGTTTTTGAATCATTTCTAGAATTACTCCAAGCTGTATTGCCCTTTTGATGCAGGGCCATTTCGTTGAATATGACAGGCTAGTGGTTCTTATGACTGATCTACCCTTACACAAGAACAAGTTGATTGCATTAGAGATTTTGTCCAAGCTACAATTAGCCAATTTTAGATTCCGCAATTGCAGTTGAATCGTTTGCACTTTACTATCCCACATAAACTGGAGATATTGACAGGAGAAGAACAGAAAACTAACAAAAAGGACGAGAGAAGGAAACAGAACAGGTAGTCGCAGAACTACCTGGAAATGTCACCGATGATGATGGTGATCGCGATGATCACCCTATTCTTTTTGATAAAAAACATAGGACTTCGCACAAGAGCTGGAGTTCCTGCATGCTCAATGCTTGGAGAAGACAAGCGTTCACCAAAAATACGAACACTTTAAATTACAGTGTTTAAAGTTAAATATTCCTTTCCGTACGTTCAGGGCTTTCAAAACAAAACTGAAGAGAGTTTCAAATAAATAAGTACATTTAAACACACCGAAATGTTTTGATGCTTTTACAAACTTTCTCAAGTCAGAAGATATAACAGTTTTGGACGGAAATGTAGGAGTTAAGTAGATAATTCGATTTGATACAAAAAAACATATATAAATCGTTTTTTTACATTCAACGATTGTTGACCTACATTAATTTATTACTGATGAAATGTCTGATTTTATGAATATTTGTAATTTCTACATATGAAATTAATAAAGGTCATGAGAGTTTTTCAAATTTCATTCTTATCAGCTTAATCGGATTTTGCGTAAAATCCGATTAAAACCTTTAGACTTATATTTAATTATTAAAAATTTATCGAAAATTTACTGTTTCTTAATTAATAATTTGAAAACTTCAAAACATAATATTTTCGGTCGAAGCTCATTTCAAGTATATATCTAGAAAGAAAGTAAGAAATTGCTATAGTTTCCAAGTAAAGTAGCCAAATGAATTAATTAAGAAAATCCCTAACCCTAACCCTTACCCTGAACATTATGGTTAACACAGGGTTGACCCTTTACCTTCCGGGTTCGGGAAAGGTAAAGGGTTCAATCAATTAACCATCATCCACCTAATTTAAAACCCGAAAATGAACCCCATATATGAAATTTTAAGGGACAACTCAGAATGGACCCTAAAAATCAGGGTTAACTCAGGGTTGACCCTTTAACTTCCGGGTTCGGGCAGGGTTGAGGGTTTTTTGGATTGAACATCACCTACTTAGCTTATAACCCGAATATGAACACCAGATATGAAGTTTAAAGGGATAACCCTGAATGGACCCTAAAAATCAGGGTTAACTCAGGGTTGACACTTTAACTTCCGGGTTCGGGCAGGGTTGAGGATTCATTGGATTGAACATCACCTCGTTAGCTTACAACCCGAATATGAACACCAAATATGAAATTAAAAGGGATAACCCTGCATAAAACCTGAAAGTCAGGGTTTACTCATGGTTGACCTTTTAACTTCCAGGTTCGGGAAGGGTTGAGAGGTAATTCGATCAACCATCACCTACTAAGCGTACAACCCGAATATGAACACCAGAAATGTAGTTTAAAGGCATAACCCTGCATAAACCTTGAAAATCAGGGTAAACTCAGGGTTGACCCTTCAACTTCCGGGTTCGGGAAGGGTTGAGGGTTTTTTGGATTGAAATCACCTACTTAACTTACAACTCGAATATGAACACCATATATGAAGTTTAAAGGGATAACCCTGCATAAACCCTGAAAATCAGGGTAGGGTTAGGGTTAGGGAAAGGGCACTTTGACGTGTTGCGTGTGCGGGATTGTGGGACTATTTTATCACGGGTTTTTCAATCATTTCATTGTGAAAGTAGGCGTTCTTTCGATTTGGACGTTTAAATACTGTTGTGTTTTTAATCGGTGATTTTCTTGATGTAAAGTAATATTTCATTTGTTATTTTTTTTCAATTGCTTATTATCATGTATTGTTTGAGTAAGCAAGGGCATCTTTTTTGAGGAAGTTATGCATAATCTTGCCTTATTTTTGCATTCAAAATTTACGGAAGTGTAATGAATTATTTGTGTTTAACAGGATAAAGGTTATGTATATTTTTTGTGTTCTTCAATAGTACCCGTTAATTTAAAGTGTATTTTCAATGGATATTTAGGATATATTTCTTTTAATTACACAAGAGGAAGATATTGATTGAAATTAAGGTCATTTAAGTAAAATATAAAATGATGCTGAGTATGCACACCAGTGTACTTGGGTATACCCTAGGTTACCCTAGGTATACCCGGGTTTAACCCTGGGTATACCCAAGATATACCCGGGTTTAACCCAGAATATACCCGGATATAACCCAGGATAAACCCGGGTATTACCCAGGAGATACCTGGATATTACACAGGTATATTCAAGGATATACCTGGGTTTAACGGAGGATAAACCCGAATTTAACCCAAGATATACACGGGTTTTACCCAGGTTAAACCCGGGTATAACCCAGGGAGGGTTAGGGTTAGGGTTAGGGTTAGGGCACTTTGACGTGTTGCGTGTGCGAGATTGCGGGGTTAGGGTTAGGGGGTTAGGGTTAGGGTTTTAGTCTAGGTGTAAAATGAAACGTAGTTTTACACTTTTTGTAACTTAATCAAGACCAAGTGTAAAATGTAACTTAATTAACTGTAAAATGTAACTTAAATGTGTAAAAAGTAACTAAATCATTTCAAATGTTATTTTTAACCCCAAATTATCGATCTCTTTGATTATATTGATTATTGTTATTGATGAGGATCGCAGAAATACAAGACTATGTGAACTAAGACTTTTTCTTTCTAGACAAAAATATCCATCAAAATTAATTGAGGCTGCTATACAAAAGGCAATGGAAATACCCATTAACGAATTACGTACTATTAGACATCACGAAGAGGAGAGCAACGAAAAGATCCCTTTTGTTCTAACCCACAACCCAAGAAATCACAACATCTTTAAAAGTGCCAAACAATTTTTCCCTATTATTCAACAATCAGAAACATTAAGGGACCTTATTAAACCAAAGGATATACTACACAGCAGGCGTCAACCTCCCAATTTGAAAAAAAGATTCTTACCACTGCCAAATTTTCATCGAACCCCGAGAAACCGATGGTTTCTAAGTGCGAGGATCCACGATGCGGAACCTGTCAATTTTTAAAAACCGGCCAAACCATTATTTTCAAAACGGAATGAAGTTTGACGTTAAATCTTCTATGACGTGTAAATGTAAAAACCATTTATACTGTATGACGTGTCCTACATGTGAGGAAAATTATATAGGACAAACCGGAACCAAATTAGCCGATCGTGTTCGCGTGCACAAACAACAGAGTAAAGATCCGACCATACGAAACACGCAATGTAGTAAACACTCTGATTTTTGTGGCAAAGGACATTTTTATATATTTCCTTTTTACAAAATAAAAGAGGAAAATGAACAATTACGGAAGGCCAAAGAACAATATTTTATGAATCTGTTTAAACCAAAACTGAACTGCTAAAAGGAATTTATATCAAATTATTATATTATGTACATTTTATATAAAATGTCTCCATTATTTAACATTTATAATAGGCGTTTAACTTTGACCAGATGAACTGTAAAACTTTATCTGTGCGCCTCATTTAACTGTGATTATTATTACATCACAAAGCATTAAAATTATATTCGAAAACAAATTCAGAAATAATATCTTTTGAATGCAGTACAACGGCGTCAAGAATTGTTGTGACGTCATAAACGTCGATTGTTTGTCCACACCATCGGAAGTTGGCGTATCAGGCCATCGCACTTTAGCGTCGCGCGTCTCAAAGGAAACGAGCCATCGGACTTTGGCGTGACCAACGGACTTCGGTGTTCGTAAAGACAGCGAGCCATCGAGGTTTGGGGCAGTCCATCGGGGTTTGGTGAGACCATGGGACTTTGGCGTCACCATCGCATTTTGGAGTCCTATATATACATGTACATATATATATATATATATATATATATATATATATATATATATATATATATATATATAAAAAGCACTAAAAATGACCAACGACACGAACAATAAAAATTGTCAAATTTTCGGGACGCCCTGTCCCTTCCTCAGGACAAAGAAAAGAGTTAAAAAGTCATAAGAACAAAGGAAAAAGAGAAATAAAAAACAACTAGCACTACTACTAAACTACTAAACACTATATATTTACATACTAAGTTACATGTTGATTTGGAAATTTTTAAGAACACTATTAAAGAAAGAATCCGGACCGCTATGAAATGCGTCCGGTCTATCGGGTATACTCGGGTGAAGTGCGATTTACATAATTGAACGAATTAATTATGCTAATTAATTACGACAATCAGTAAATCGTACATCATTTCATTCTCTCAAAATGGCGTAACTATACTTGATAAAGAATAACCAAAGAAAAATAAAAGAAAAATAATATAAGAAAAATAATATAGAAGGGGCATTTTAACATATGAATTATGATCTATTATAAATTTTAATTTGAAATGTTTTAGGACAGGCAAAACCTATTACGCTACAAAGAGAAAGAAAATAGCGGTAGAGTCCCTCTGGTAACCACATACCATCCCGTCCTTAAGAACCTAAGCGGTATCCTTCAAAAGAACCTACCAATTCTCCATTCAAACAAACGAATGGCAGAGGTCTTTAAGGAACCCCCATTGGCTGCATACAGACGCCCTAGGAACCTAAAGGACATGGTAGTAAGAACCAGACTGGACAACCCATTACCTAACGGGGGCTTTAAGACTTGCTCTGACAGAAGATGTCTTCTTTGTAAGCACAGCACTGACACAGACAGTTTTAACAGCCCTGTTACAGGCCGCAGCTACAAAATACTAGGAAGTTTGTCCTGTCATACTGACAACTGCATTTATCTCATCAGTTGCAAAGTTTGCTCCAAACAGTATATTGGTGAAACAGGAGATCTCCGCAGGAGAGTCAATAACCACCGTTCGACCATTAGGACCAAAAAACTCAATGAACCCGTTGGGGAACATTTCAACCTTGAGGGTCACAAATGGGAGGACATGACAGTAGTGGTGATTGATCATAACCCAAGATGGACAGACGCTCAGAGAAAAAGCAAAGAAAAGTTCTGGATGCACAGATTGAAGTCATTCCGCCCCAATGGTATTAACAAACTGAATGACTTCACCAGAATGAACGTAAACTAGACCCGATTCCTGACGATACCAAACAAGATTATTCTCTCAATTTAATGTAAACTCCACAGTTGATTTGCGTCACCAACTCTCGAACAACCCACATAACTAAGTATTGCTTACGCCTTTGTTAATTAATTATTAATTATTTTTTACCGATAACCAGTCCTAAAACATTTCAAATTAAAATTTATAATAGATCATAATTCATATGTTAAAATGCCCCTTCTATATTATTTTTCTTATATTATTTTTCTTTTATTTTTCTTTGGTTATTCTTTATCAAGTATAGTTACGCCATTTTGAGAGAATGAAACGATGTACGATTTACTGATTGTCGTAATTAATTAGCATAATTAATTCGTTCAATTATGTAAATCGCACTTCACCCGAGTATACCCGATAGACCGGACGCATTTCATAGCGGTCCGGATTCTTTCTTTAATAGTGTTCTTAAAAATTTCCAAATCAACATGTAACTTAGTATGTAAATATATAGTGTTTAGTAGTTTAGTAGTAGTGCTAGTTGTTTTTCGTTTCGCTTTTTCCTTTGTTCTTATGACTTTTTAACTCTTTTCTTTGTCCTGAGGAAGGGACAGGGCGTCCCGAAAATTTGACAATTTTTATTGTTCGTGTCGTTGGTCATTTTTAGTGCTTTTTATAAATTTCCATCCGTGACCTTGTATCTACTTGATAGATCCGACATTTAGGATATACAGTGTTGTTGGTTTTTTTAGTGCTTTTTATATATATATATATATATATATATATATATATATATATATATATATATATATATATATATATATATATATATATATATATATATATATATATACATTACAATCAGTAATGAAAGCCATAAACAACTATAATATCATGTTGACAAATAAACAAACGGGCATTCTAGATATAGAAAATGTAGGATGTTATACACTGTACCTCTTTATCTCTTCCTCAATCCCCTGTCCTAAGTGAAAAGGAGCCTTAAAGTGTGGCTTTAAAGCATTCACGAATTTCTCTCTGTTTTTTAATGAACAGTAATAGCAAACACCAATCGCTAGAATCAAGGCCCTTGATATTTCCATTTTCGTCGATTCGTCATTGTTAAGTACAGGCCTTCCATTCATTAAATTTGACAGAGTAGCCTGGCGTGTGAACCAATCCATAACGAAGAGTGTTCTTTCAATGTCCCTCAAACTAACAAAACTGCACTCATCCTGTATATAAAAAAAATTGATTAATAAAAAATAAGAAATAAATTAAATATTATGGTCGAGTATATAATGCACAAGCAATTTGCAAGCAATAATTAATTTTATACAGATAGAAAATGAAACAAATTCAAATCGTATCTCAAATCATTCTCTGAAAAAAATTAATCACAAATCTGGAAATGTTTACTGTGGGTAAATTTTTAGCTAATCTTTAAAGAAATGATTTTTTTGAGTCCAGTTATCATTTCAAGAAACCTGTCTGTATCATTAACTTATTACCAATGATATTCCGCGTGTGGAGAGTCCCTTTACTACATTCAATATTATTCTGCAGTTTGACAGACAAACTATTGTCTATTTTAAATTATTTCTTCCAGAAAGAGATACCAGTTGTTTTCTCTAACAGCAAAGCCGTAGAACGTCATCTGCATCGTCAAATATATGCACATGTGTAAATTATTGTTTGTAGACGGTATATACGGAATGCATTGTACCGCAGGATGCAAAAAATTAAACGTAATCGAAGTTGGAAATTTCATTTAATAACGTTTATTTGAATTAATTCTATAGATGTTTGAATTTTTAAACATAAGGGGTCTCGCCGAGTCACAACTAAACGTCACGTTTTAAAGTGTATATTGTTAGTTTAAAAATAAGATATTTCAAAAGCGTATAACCGACCTGTATTTTACAAGACAATTTTTTACATTTTCTAGCCTAAAGTTTAACGTTACAAGACATCATTGTTTTTTATATCATAAACATCGTTGTTTTAATCGTCTACATTGAACTAAGGAGGTGTTAAAATAAAAAAAAAATATCCAGCTCAAATAAACTGTAATGCGTTTTTGTTTCAATATTTTGAAACCACACGTAGAGACATTTTCAACATTTAAAAATGTATAAAAAAAAACAGATGGTTTCAGCAATCTTTAGCAAGTCGTGGGTCATAAAATAATCAGCAAAGGACAGAAAGAATAAAAAAAAGAAGTCGGGCATAAACGTTCAATGGTGTCTGACGTTGTTCAAAAAGGGACATATTACGTTTGGATATTAAAACTAACTTAAAGTTGGTCTTATGGTGCTGTTCAAAGAATTTTGACAGAGAATTCAATTATGTAAAGAGTTAGTGTACAATGGTCAATGATTCATTTAAAAAAGAGAAATATGTGTGAATATGTTCGTGAATCTTAAATATTTTTCATAATCAATGAAAGGAAGGAGAAACGATTATGTGTAATGGCGCGTATCCGTCACATGACATTATTTAGGTGCGGCGACTACAATAATTGCACTCTATATATTATTCGATATTTTGAAATTATAAATGATTTGAATTTGATTTTTCAGGAATGATTTTTAACAAATATAGCTTTAATAATATATATGATCGTTGATTTACGTCGACTAGTACATGTAGTATTTTTTCGAGTTGTGACATTACTTATGGAGATAACATTTAAGAAAAAGAGCAGAGAAGTTCCCATATAGAAGATATAATATTTATAAGTATATGTTTTATTGTTTTCAATTACACTATCGATGAAAGATGCAATCTGACTGTTTATTTATATTTTTTTTTTCTTTTAGCTTTTTAGCTTTTCATTTTATGCCTAGACTCTGAAGCTCATTTATAAAGATAAGAATATGTTGCCTGGTGATCTGTGCAAAAATATGGGATTTTTTAAATTATAATTAATGCTATGTCCTATTTCTATTTTTTTTTTATTTCCTTCATTATTTTTTCTTCTTTAAAAAACGAGGAAAAATTGCCTAACGTATTTCATAAGCATGCATGAATCTGAATATGAATTCTCACAAATATGCTTTCAATGATAGACAAGAGACCCACAAGCCTTACTTGTCACCATGTTGCAATTTTCTAGCAATTGCATTTGGTTCATGTTTTAAAACGAAGGACATAAAATTCACAATTTTCAAAGAAGCATTGTTGCTTATAATAAATATACATTTCGCAATGCATTTTTGTTACTTAAAAACCAAAGGTACATGTAAATCATGTTGTAAAGGATATTTTTTATGCCAAATATGTGCGAAGGGGGTACACATAAGCATGCGATCCATGACAAAATTATGAATATGAAGACTTGCACGATGAAGCACTCACTGGTCTGTAAAGTTATGTACACCCTATTAAAATTTACCGTTTGATATGGACCCCCTCTGAGTTATACACCTTCTCCTTAACCCTACCAGGGTACCTGCTTTTCAGCTGAGTTTCCTCTACAACTGATAACGTGTCTTAGTTTTGCATTTTCTATAGCAAAGCGTCATTTTGATACCTACATATTACTAAAAATTTATATATGTTTTTTGCAAAATTTGGTTAAAAGTGGTTGGGAAGTTGCAGATAAGATGCTAGAAATGGTCGAATACAGTTATTTTTATGTCACTTGCGTTTAGGTCACCTGAGTTTACTAAGGAGACCTAAAATAAAATCAAGAAATAAATTCCTAAAATTACAATTGAGTTATGTAGTTTATTTCTACCTATTTATACTGTTAGCTTGATTGGCGCGGTTATAAAAATCAAGTACAGGACAAATAAAGACAGAAGAGGGACTTAGACACGTTGATTTATACAGAATCAAGAGCATGTAAATATATTTTGTTTGTACACATGTTTTTAATTTTCCCTTCTAGGTTTACAGATAATTCTCCCAATAAATTTTAGGAATGTTAAGTAGTCTCATATTTATTTTGTTTCATTATTTATACATGTACAAATTTATATTACAACTACAAGCGTTTGGCCATTACAAAACTGCACTTCTCAACCAGAAGTCTCTGTCGAGACTGAAATTCTACTGGTTTGTACTGATAGGAAAGCTAGAGAAAAGTTCTTAAGCAGTTGGGAATAGAAACTTTACCACAGCAATATAAGAATAATGATCCTTGTTTAAGTCTCTTAATGTTCTTAATGTTGTCTACATGCATGCCACATTATATTATAATCAGACTTAAACTGTACTTGAAGTAGCATTTTGAGAGTTTTTTCCACCACAACACCGTTCAATGAAATTAAAAACTGATGTATGTGATTATGTATCTTCGTGTAGTCTACTTGTTTGCCAAGTTATATTGAAATCAGACCAAAACTGTACGAGGAGTAGCATTTTGAAAGAATTTCACAGAAATTTCTATATTTAGTAACCACGGTAAGACAATTCATCGAAATCGAAATTGGATACAAAGAATTATGTATATAAGTGTAGTCTACTTGTGTGCCAAGTTATATTGTAATCAGACCAAAACTGTAGGAGGAGTAGCATTTTGAAAGAATTTCACAGAAATTTCTATATTAAATAATCACGGTAAGACAATTCATCGAAATCAAAACGGATACAAATAATTATGTATCTGAGTGTAGGATACTTGTGTGCCAAGTTATATTGAAATCAAACCAAAACTGTACGAGGAGTAGCATTTTGAAAGAATTTCACAGAAATTTTTTTTAGTACATGTAACCACGGTAAGACAATTTATCGAAATCAAAATCGGATACACAAAATTATGTATATAAGTGTAGTCTACTTGTGTGCCAAGTTATATTGAAACCAGACCAAAACTGTACGAGGAGTAGCATCGGGAAAGAATTTCACAGAAATTTCTATTTTTTGTTACCACGGCAACAACGTTCATCGAAATCAAAACGGATACAAAGAATTTTGTATCTTCGTGTAGACTACTTGTTTGCCAAATTATATTGAAATCAGACCAAAACCGTAGGAGGAGTAGCATTTTGAAAGAATCTCACAGAAATTTCTACTTTTAGTAACCACGGTAAAACAATTCATCGAAATCAAAACGGATACACAGAATTATATATCGTAGTATAGTCTACTTGTGTGCCAAGTTATATTGAAAATCAGACCAAATACGTAGGAAGAGTAGCATTTTGAAAGAATTTCACAGAAATGTCTTTTTTTTTTGTTACCACGGCAACACCGTTCATCGAAATCAAAAACAGACACACAGAATTATGTATCTTGGTGTAGTCTACTTAAGATATATTGAAATCAGACCAAAACTGTAGGAGGAGTAGCATTTTGAAAAATTGCTTACACAACAGACAGACGGACGACGGACGCATTACAATCGCATAAGCTCTTCTGTTCTCTGACTAAAAATTACAGTGTCATTATATTTAATTCAAATAACCCAAAGTACGTAATAGAGTTTCTTTTACTTGTAATTTGACTGCTCGTATTAGCCATCGCATTTAAGCAGTGGAACGTCCACGCAAAAAAGAAACTGAAAATTCATTTTTGTTTAAAAGTAATATATGAAAGTTATTTTAATAACTGTTTTTATGTAAACGAGTGAATCATATTGATTTTATTCTATTTGTTGAATTTCTGTATGTAATCTTGTAATCCGTGGTGAGCCTCGATGCATCAGAGGTTTTCCTGATTTCTGATTGGTTAATTATATTCGGCGATCATATTACAATTTTAGCGTCCCTGATGTAAACACTGTGAAAAAAGCACTGCAGATTTTTAAAGAATTATCCAGTGTATTGACTTTCCATTCCATTTTCCTGTATATCCAAACTTGGAAAATGATATCGGATACGGATTAATTCAGGAAGGTAAATGTTTTAGCATGTGATGATTGCAAATTCGACGGATAGGAGCTGAACAGTCATCATTCACAGGGGCGCCGCCATGATGATAGGCTAATCGATCTTCTTTGTTTTGTTTGTTTTTATATTTACATTTCCAATGTCTTTGTCTGAGATAAAATTACCAAATGTAAATGTAATTGATTTCTTCATGAATGTATTGGCGCGGTTCCAAAAAAAACCCACATGCAAGGCGGGACAACACCTAGAGAGAAACAGGCTTGGAGCCCTTGGATTGGCGGAATCAAAGCATGTAAATATAAGGAATAACTGTCAAATTTTTCGAATTCATGAAGATGATCAATGGATTGGCTAGTGTGATAATTTTATGCATAAACGCCTTCGGCGTTTATGCAAATTATCACACAAGCCAATCCATTGATCACTTCATGAATTCAAAAAATAAGACAGTTATTCCTTAAATAAAACGTCTTATAAAGGATCCACAATCAAGAAAAACCGACCAATTCTTTGTAAACACTGATTACTTAGGACATATTAATTTTTTCTTACTGCCGTTTGCATATTACATAAAAGTTGGTTTTGAGTGGAGCAATGTCGCTGGGGTTTCAGACACGCTGTGCTGATGAAAAAAACGCACTAAAGTTTTGATTATAGGCCATAGTTTTGTTACACGACTGGAACAACTTTTAGGACAAAGTGATGCATTTCAGGCGGATTTTAACCTGGCTCAGTGTGAAATCCGATGCTTCGATTTAAGTGGGGGAAGAGTGGAAAATCTACTTAAAAATCAAGACTCACAGTACTAAATAACGTCTTTCAAACCAGTGGTGATCATACAATAGATAGGTGGAAATGACATTTGTAGTGTATCTGCGAGACCAAAAACTGTGGCGTGTAATATTTCTGAGCTAATGTAAACCATGGGAGAGTTTGACTGCGTACAGGTCGGTGTTGTTTGCGAACTTTTCAGAAGAACTCGACCAAGGAATATTTCACCACAAATGTATGAGGAAAAGCGAAATATCATAAACAACATGCTACCTGTGTTACTAGAAGATACAAACAATAAGAAGTTCATGTTTTGGCGGCATCTACGCTAAATGAACAGCCCTCTACACATTCTTAGTAGCGATGGTGTGCATCTTTCTCCAGTGGGACAGAAATTGTTTTACAGAAGCCTCAGACTAGCTATTATGCATGCATTAGATTACGTAGTTTGAACAAAATGCATGCTCTTAGGTTAGTGATCCATTAAGATTACTAGAATTTAACATTTATATGTTTGACTAAATATAAATGAGTAATATATTTTAACTGCATTAGGTATTATGGATTCTTTCATGCTTATAATAAGAGTGTAAAGGAAAGGAAAAGATACTCAATTTCCTATCTTAATTATGAAAGACTACTGATTCAGTTTATATCCTGATGTTGATAGTCATATATAGATTATAGAAGATAAAGCAAGCAAATCATTAATAACAAGTTTGTTGTTTTTTCTAGGGTTACATATTGCAGTTTATGTTGTATATATATATATATATATATATATATATATATATATATATATATATATATATATATATATATATATATATATATATATATGCCATTGCACATGCCATTTAACCAGAGAGATTGGTGAACAGCAAAGGTAATATTTATTTGTTGAGGTCAGCTCAGCGATTGGATTTAATCATTTACTAACAGAACAGTATTCAGGTATTTTACTGTTCATTATGTATTCAGTCATGTATTTGACTGATTAAGATTTACATACATTCATCTATTAGTCATGTATTTGACTGCTTTGAGATATTGATTGGAAAGGCCATAATTCAGTGCATATAATGTTATTCATTCATTTACGGCAAAAGTTAAGACACGTATTTGTTTGCTTTGAAACCTATCGAACATTTATTTTTTTGCATTTAAAATTTATCAGACATGCATTTGTCTCCATCTCAAAATTTAATCAAACATGTATTTGTCTGTATTGATCATTCTCAGACATGTACTTTTTGTCTTCAATGGAAGAGTCAGACATGTATTTGTCTGTATATTGAACATTTATCAGACATGTATTTGTCTGTACATGTTAAAAAATTATCAGACATGTATTTGTCTGTATATTGAATTTTATCAGACATGTATTTGTCTGTATTGATATTTCTCAGACATGTATTTGTCTGTATTAATAATTCTCAGGCATTTATTTGTCTGTATTGATAATTCTCAGACATGTATTTGTCTGTATTGATAATTCTCAGACATGTTTTTGTCTGTATTGATAATTCTCAGATATGTATTTGTCTGTTTTGAAAATTTTCAGACATGTATTTGTCTGTACTGAAAATTTTCAGACATGTATTTGTCTGTATTGATAATTCTCAGACATGCATTTGTCTGTATTGATAATTCTCAGACATGCATTTGTCTGTATTGATATTTCTCAGGCATGTTTTTGTCTGTATTGATAATTCTCAGATATGTATTTGTCTGTTTTGAAAATTTTCAGACATGTATTTGTCTGTATTGATAATCCCCAGACATTTGTCTGCAGAGTAAATTTATCAGACATGTATTTGTCTGTACTTTAAAAATTTATCAGACATTTATCCGTCTGTATTGATATTTCTCAGACATGTATTTGTCTGCAGTGAAAATTCTGATGATCAAATATAATAGACAAAATAAGTATTATCATTATAGATGTCCTCTAGGCAGCCGTCCAAACGGCGGAGGAACGAAATACCTAAGGAGTCGGGAGCAATTGAACACTCAGAATAGAATGAGACGGTGCAATCAATTACTGCAGCAGTAACAGCACAAGTTCTGGAAAATTTAAAGGCAGCGGGCCTTTTTCAACTTTAACAAAGCCCTTTCAAAATCAAGGTCCTCGTAAAACCTGCCACAAATTTAATGGGGGGCCGGACTGCATGGAATGTGTGGCTACCTCCATGCCTGCTACAATTATAAGGGAAACCACCCCATGTCTCAGTGCTACAAGTATGGGGCCCAAGGAAAACGGATCACAGGGAAACGCAACGAGTTTAGGGGAAATAATAAATCCTCTGTTTTAACAGAACAAGAAGCCCCGCTTTCTAAAAAATCAAAATAATTTGCCCACACCAATCAATTAGAAACTTATTTAGAGGGGTATGATGAAAACAAGAAACAATACTTATTACAAGGTTTTCGGAATGGATTTTCACTGGAATATCAGGGCCCTCGTGACCCCTTTTCTTGTCCAAATCTACAATCTGCCTTAGAAAACCCTAAAGTAATAGAAGATAAGATTAAAAAAGAACTGGAATGTAATAGGATCGCGGGACTTTTGACATAAAACCTTTCCCCAACATAAGAATTTCTCCCCTGGGTCTTGTCCCTAAAAAATTAAAAGGGTCTTGGCGTTTGATACATCATTTATTATACCCTGATAAAAAACATAATTTGATCAATGCAGGGATTTCAGATTAATCTGCTGCAGTTCAGTATGCTGGTATCAACGAGGCAATTCAATGCATTAAAGTTCTTGGCAAAGATAAATATCTTTGTAAAATAGATATTAGATCTGCATTTAGAATCTTGCCTGTCAATCCGGATGATTTTGAATTAATTTGTTTTCAGTGGAATGAAAAATTTTACTATGGCAAGTGTTTACCCATGGGTTGCCGTACAAGCTGTAAAATATTTGAAGAATTAAGTAAAGCGATAGAATGGATAACAATTAATAAGTTGGGCATTTCTGGGATGGTGCATATATTAGATGACTTTCTAATACTAGAGGGTTCAAGAGATATGGCAATTTCAAAGTTTAAGGCATTTATCAGTTTATGTGAAGATTAAGGGGTCCCTCTAGCAAATGAAAAAAAACAGAACTGCACGCACAACTTATGGATTTTGTTGGAATTACTTTAGATACTCCCAAACATGAAGCTCGCTTACCAGAAGACAAGTTGGTTAAGTGTAAGGATTTGCTTAATACGTTTCTAGAGTTGAAAAGATGTACATTAAAAAAATGCAGTCTTTGATTGGCATACTAAAATTTGCCTGCTCTTTAGTGCAACCTGGTAGAGCCTTTTTGCGGCGTATGATCAATATGACGATGCATGTTTGTAGTTCTCAGACACATATTTTTCTTACAAAGAAGTCAAAAGATGATATGAGAATGTGGCTTAATTTTCTGTCCAATTTTAATGGAAAATGTCTATTTTTGGATGAGAAATTCCTATCAAGCTACACCTTAGAACTATATACTGATGCAGCTCAGTCGTTAGGGTATGCAGGCATATACAGAGAGAGGTGATTGTATGGGTCTTTTCCTTTAGAATGGCAAAAAATAAATATTATGACCCTGGAGTTCTATCCAAATATTCTGGCAATTCATATGTGGGGTCACTTGTGAAAAAATCATTCCATTCTATTTTTTTACGGATAACGAAGCTCTAGTGTCAGTTATCAATAAACAAACCTCGAGTTAGTGAGTTCATGAATATGGTGCGTTACATGGTATTATAGTGTTTACAATACAACATATTAGTCAGAACTTCTGGGATTCATTAAGGTCTTAATTCAAGCAGCATTGGTTCCTTCTACACAAAATACCTACAGGCGTGCTTTGACTACTTTTGAGTCTTTTTCAGTAGAAGTACTGGGTCAAGTTACTTAGTAGTCTTCCTTTATCGGTTTCAACAATATCATTGTTCGTTGCGTACTTGTTTAAAAAGTCTTTTTCTCCATGCACTATTTCAACGCATTTGTCAGCCTTGGGTTATGTACACAAAATGTTGTCTTTACCAGACAATACACGATCCTTTCTTGTTATCAAACTTACAACTGTTGCTTACCGACTTTCACAAACAATCGGCACAAGGTTGCCCCTTACGGTACCTATATTGAACAAAATGTTGCTGGTATTGTCGGTCATTTTGAATTCGTGTTATGAACAGTGCATGTTTAAAGCTATGTACCTCTTTGCTTTTTCCACCTTTGCTAGAATTGGTGAATTAGTTGCTGTTAGAGATATACCCCAAGAAAATATTTTGCAACTGAATGATGTAAGCCTTACATATGTTCAGGAAGAAGCAAAAGAAGTAGTTGTAAGCTTTAGAAAATTCAAACATAATACTAAAGAAGGGGCAAAAACCATTAGGTTTACTGATGAGAAGTGGTACCTCTAAACCACCCATCAAAAGTCTAGTAAATTTTTTGCAACTCAGACCGAAATTATCAGGACCATTGTTTTGCTTTACCACTGGTCAACCTGTTTCTAGATCATATTTTGATAAGATATTACACAAATGTCTAGACTTCTGTCAGTTGGATTGTTCTAAATACAAAGGTCACAGCTTCCGGATTGGGGCTGCCACGGCTGTGGCAGATAGAGGCTGGTCCGATGCTAGAATAAGAGATGCAGGTCGTTGGAAGTCCAATGCATTCCGAAAATACATAAGGCCATAATGTGGATAAAGCTTAAGTTGCCCTATCTTTCAAAAATTCAACTTTAAAAGTAATCCATTAATTGTCTACTAAAAGCTCATATTTACAGTATTCTACGAACTTTAATTCTTAAAGATACCTGCTTGGGCCGGTACTTTTCAGATGAAGTTTTTTTGCAGACAGTTTTTAATGTGCCCAGGTCAATGCGTCATTCGGTATCAAAGGGCATATGTGCCTTTCTTCTAATTGCTTTGCATTCATTTCAGCAATACCTGCTGGGGCCGGTATTGCCTGTTTTTATTTTGTACAATATTTTACCTCACTCAGCAATACTTGCTTGGGCCAGTATTGCCTGTAAGTCTTATGTTCAATAATTTTACACAATTTTAATTACTAGTAGATAGCCCACATTTATTGTGATGTCTAAATGTTTTAACATTTCTTAGCTGTAAACCACATCATGTCAGAATTTCAGCTGAAATCACATGTCTGCTTAGGCCGGCATCTCATTTTACACCCAAATTGACTTCCTTTTTCCATTACAACGAAACATGATACATTTTGTATATACTGATATCAGATCTGATGTTATAAATTCTGATCTCCTTTGTTTTTATGTTTCACATATTTGATTTTTCGCCAATGCTTGGCCTCGGTGGGGTAGGAAAGTGTTATACTTCCTGGTGGGCTGTTGACCCCTTGCAAGGCCAAGCTTACCTTGTATTTTTGTATTATGGAGATTATGTGTTTGTTACCGTGAAGGGTTTTTTGCATGTTTTTTTTGTTGTCTTTTTAGTTATAGTTGATTTTGTAATCTCATGTCATAATTTTGGATTTTACATGTATGTATTTTACATGTTTTATACTTTTAAAAAATTTTATCTCTATTTGAGTAAAATTTTTCGCAATATAGTCTGTTGTTGTGTGTTTTTGCTACTTCAATACAAGGTAAAGAAGCATTTACTGAGCAAATCATTTCGGTTATGATGAAAGAGGAAGGCATAAATGAAAGTTATTTTTAATAACTGTTTTTATGTAAACGAGTGAATCATATGGATTTTATTCTATTTGTTGAATTTCTGTATGTAATCTTATTTAGTGTGTAACCCGTGGTGAGCCTCGATGCATCAGAGGTTTTCCTGATTTCTGATTTGTTAATTATATTCGGCGATCGTACTACAATTTTAGCGTCCCTGATGTAAACACTGTGAAAAGCTTTGCAGATTTTTTTAATAATCCCGCGCAATATCCCCTGCATCGCCTTTGAATTTATTTTTTATTTGGTAAGGGAATGTAGACCCCTTGCAAGGCTGTTGACCCCTTGCAAGGCCAAGCTTACTTTGTATTTTTGTATTATGGAGATTATGTGTTTGTTACCGTGAAAGGTTTTTTGCATGTTTTTTGTTGTCTTTTTAGTTATAGTTGATTATGTAATCTTATGTCATAATTTTGGATTTTACATGTATGTATTTTACATGTTTTATAATTTTAAAAAAATTATCTCAATTTGAGTAAAATTTTTTGGCTGTTGACCCCTTGCAAGGTCAAGCTTACTTTGTATTTTTGTATTATTGAGATTCACGGCGGGTGTGACCGGTCGGCAGGGGATGCTCACTCCTCCATGGAACCTGATCCCACCTCTGATGTTTCGGAGGTCCGTGTTTGCTCTGCTCTTATTTTGTATATTTGTTTAATGGACGTTGAGATTGAATACTGTTCGTTATTTCCATATCCTTCATTATGTGTTTGTTACCGTGAAGGGTTTTTTGTTGTCTTTTTCGTTATAGTTCATTATGTAATCTTATGTCATAATTTTGGATTTTATATGTATGTATTTTTCATGTTTTATAATTTTAAAGAAATTATCTCAATTTGAGTAAAATTTTTCGCAATATAGTCTGTGTGTTTTCTGCTACTTCAATACAAGGTAAATAAGCATTTACTGAGCAATTCATTTCGGTTATGATGAAAGAGGAAGGCATAAATAGTTTTTATAGTAAAAAAAATTATAAAGTAGTTTTCACACGAAATGAAGTTTTGGGATAGTAACAATTCGATACATTTGCAGAAGCTCAGTGCCCGAGTTTATATATATGAAGTAAGAATGGTGTTAGAATCAGCAAAACAAAATTATGACGAATGAAGAAAAAAATGGTAACGTCAATGATAATGAATATACTTTAAATCGAGCTAAAGGAAGGATGTGGTGATTACGAAAAGTATTCAATCTCAAAGTTCATTTAACAATGTACAAATCAGAACAGAGCAAACACGGACCTCCGAAACATCAGAGGAGGGATCAGGTGCCATAGAGGAGTGAACATCCCGTGCCGACCGGTCACACTCGCCGTGTGCTCACTGATCAGGAATATCGGAAAAAATCCGTCGTCAATTCAGTGTATAAATAATGGACTAACAATATTGGTATGAAAAACATCAGTCAGCATTTGACTCAATGATAAATTGTATTTGCCGACAAGGTCATTGTGTCGACCATAGAACTTACGAAATGATGACTTAAACGAGACTGCTTAATATAATGATAAAGAGAGCATAAATGATTTTTAGATTTAAGTTTGTAATAAACGTCAGATTAAAGGTGGCTTTTGGCAGCTAAATGTAGTTTAGACATAAAACAGCTAAAAGATACAGCTGACTGCATATGGTGGCTTTAGGATTTTTTATGCACTACACAATCATTAAGTAGCCTGTAAGGTACAAAAAAGCGATTGCTTGAAGAAGGATTATCATCTGACAAGGGCTCCATTAGGCAGTTCTTTGCACAATGAGGCTTCATCTATGAGTTTATTATTTTTATTTCTATGAATCCACTAACTCGTTTTATTATACTAAAATGGCCGTTAAGGCCTTAAATCTCTTATTGAATGTTTAAACCTTATCAAATCTAAAATGAAATCCAAACATTCTACAATTTACCTTTTGTTCTCTCATGAAAGCTTGGATTTCTGCAAGAATTTCACACAGGCGATCTTTCGTATCTGTGTCTTCTTTGTAAAATGAATGCTTGTTATCCTTCAAAAAGAATAAATGAGAATAGAATCAAAATTGCATCAACAAAAATGTGCTCGAAAACACGTATTTCTGAGAATTCTTTTATTCTAATTTGATATAAATTTAATAAGCAGTCGCACAAATATGGGACTTTTTGAATATTTATTCGTAAGTTCTTCATTCCCCTATCAATGAATTAAATATTAAGCTCTTTTTATTTTTAAAGTCTATCTACAGTGACAGAGTCTGTAGGCATCATCATAAATGTAAGTTTTTATTGTTTTCACCCGATATATCGATATGACCAGGATTTTGTGACAGACAGAAACACTGACGAATGGGATTTAAAACCCTTAAAAGCGAGAGACACACTTTATAATCATATTGTATCTCAAAGTGCGTTTAACGATTTCTTTAGTATTTTAAGCCATTGGAAAACTTAAACGATTTTGAAAAAAATATAATTTTTGACTGAGACTTTCGAAAATGACATTCATTTTGTAACATATAATTTTGAAAAACTGGATATCTTAATCGACCTTCATCGAGGAACGAGGACAAGACAGGTATGAGGCTATTTAGCCTAATTCTTATACACATTTGCTAGAAATTTGTCAATTTTGTGTACATTCTTTTTCAAAATGTTTAATTGGATACATTTGATATTGTCGCACTTTGAAAAGATTGTTATTTTGAAAGTTCGGCAATTTCCCCCAAATTTAACGCACTTCAGAAAATCAAATGAAAGTTTTATATTGAATGTTGAACACAATTAAATACATGAACTAATTTACACACTTTTACGTTCTTTAAGTTTTAAAGGAATGATTCCATTTGTAAGTTCACAGCTGATTTATTACCAGTTAATACAGCATATATATATATATAAATAAATAAATATATATATATATATAAATAAATAAATAAATAAATATATATATATATATATATATATATATATATATATATATATATATATATATATATATATATATATATATATATAAATTGCACTTCACCCGAGTATACCCAATAGACCCGACGCATTTCATAGCGGTCCGTATTTATTTCTTAATTATTGTTTGTGTCGTTGGTCATTTTAGTGCTATATACATATATATATATATATATATATATATATATATATATATATATATATATATATATATATATATATATATAGCACTAAAATGACCAACGACACAAACAATAATTAAGAAATAAATACGGACCACTATGAAATGCGTCGGGTCTATCGGGTATACTCGGGTGAAGTGCAATTTACATAATTGAACGAATTAATTATGCTAATTAATTACCACAATCAGTAAATCGTACATTGTTTTATTCTCTCAAAGTGGTGTTACTTCACTTAATAAAGAATAATCAAAGAAAAATAAGATGGCAGGGATATTTAAACATATGAATTATGATCCATTATAAATTTTGAAATATTTAAAGACTTATAAGCGGGAAAAAAAAATTAACAAAGGTGAAAGCAACACATAGTTATGTGGGTTGTT
>NW_026928216.1:0-33430 GCF_032062105.1 Saccostrea cuccullata | reverse complement strand
CAATTTATGTTATATGAAAACAAATTGGGGCAGTTTACGCTTTTTTATAAACCATTTCGCAGTTTATAAAGCATAAACTGCCCCAAGTTATGTCATATCATATCACAAAAGTTCATATAAGCTTCATTCCTTAAACAAGAGGCCCAAGGGCCACATCGCTCACCTGAGCAACTTTGGCCATTCTGTCATTTAACAGATTTCCCCCTTTGTAATACCTATCTTGACCTTGACAATCCTAAAGGGTAACAAGAGGCCCACGGGCCTTATAGGTCACCTGAGCATTATGCAACAACTTTCCAGTTACAGTGTACTGTAGATCACTAAATTTTCGCGACACCTTATTTTCGCGAGATAGTCATTGACTCTTGATTAGCGAGACAAAATTTTCGCGATTCGTGGTTATTGCTCTATATATTCTTAAGGAATACTACTATACGCGAGAATTAAATTTTCGCGAGCACACTGTCTCGCGTAATTACGCGAAAATAAAGTTTTCGCGAATAAAAAGTGATTTACAGTATTGAATTTGATTCATGTTTTAAGCCAGATGCTATATGGCATTCACAATTTTGAAAGGGCACCATTGATCATCATAACAATAAACTTAGCAGTTGCTTAGCTTGGTTACTGAATACCCATACGCAGGGTAGGGGAACAAAAATGCACTCCAACTGATCAGTAATATTCATCAATAATCAGTAGTGCCCCTAACACTCTGACATAAACCCCTGACCCTAGGTTGCACAAATTTTTAAAAGGCACCCTTAAAATTGCCTATCAAAAAGTAAATAATTTTTTTATAAATACAAGGCCTAAAATAAAATTAAGTTTGTTTGCAGTTGCCTACCGACCCACTGAAAATGCAACCGACCCAATCTTTTTTTTTAGCCATTTGGTAATTTGATTTTTTTTTTTCAATTTTTCAGAATATTGAAACAGTTTTGTTTTCAAATTATGACACTTTTATCATTAAGTAGTTTATAACAAAAGGTGAGCTTATTCATGTCTAGTAGATGTATAAAAACCTCTTTTAATTGTTATCTAACAAAAATCTGATTTTTTCCCCCCCCCCCAAAAAAGAATGCCTACCTACCGGCCTAATCTAAAAATTATAGGTCGGCAACTGCAAACAAAGAATTTTTTAAGATTGGCCCAAACAATTAATTCATTTTCAGTATAAGTAGAGCCCCCCCCCCCCCACCCCTGACCCTGGGGCCTTGAAATTCAAAATTCTGCAAGATTAGGGCCCTTGCTCATCATAACTATATAGGTAGTTCATCTGCTTCATACCCAGAGACAGAGAAGAAAATTTTCAAAGATTTAATGTATTTTCACTATATAATCAATAGAGCCCCACCCTAACACCAGAACCCCAGACCCTGGGGCAATGAAATTCATAATTTTAGAAGAGGCATTCTTGCTCATCATGAACTATGCACTTACTTAGTTTATTTAATACCTAGGAGCAGAGAAGAAGATTTTCAAAGAATTCATGTATTTTCACTTTATAATCAATAAAGCCCCCCCCCCACCACCACCAGAACCATTGAAGCTGGGGCCATAAAATTCACAATTTTTGTAGAGGCACCCTTGCTCATCATAACTATGCACTTAGTTAGTTTATTTAATACCTAGCAGCAGAGAAGAAGATTTTCAAAGAACTCATGTATTTTCACCATATGATCAATAGAGCCCCCCCCCCCCCCCCCCCCCAAGCACCAGAACCCTTGACCCTGGGGCCATAAAATTCACAATTTTGGTTGAGGCACTCTTGCTCAGCATCATTATGCACTTAGTTAATTTATTTAATACCTAGGAGCAGAGAAGAAGATTTTCAAAGAATTCATGTAATTTCACTATATAATCAATAGAGTCCCCCCCCACCCCCAACACCAGAACCCTTGATGATAGGGCCATTAAATTCACAATTTTGGTTGAGGCACACTTGCTCATCATAACTATGCACTTAGTTAGTTTATATAATACCTAGGAGCAGAGAAGAAGATTTTCAAGGAATTCACATATTTTCACTATATAATCAATAGAGCCCCCCCCCCTCACACACACACACCAGAACCCTTGACCCTGGGGCCATAAAATTCACAATCTTGGTTGAGGAACACTTGCTTATCATAACTATGTACTTACTGAGTATATTTAATACCTAGGAGCAGAGAAGAAGATTTTCAAAGAATTCATGTATTTTCACTTTATAAACAATAAAGTCCCCCCCCCCCCACCAGAACCATTGATGCTGGGGCCATAAAATTCACAATTTTTGTAGAGGCACTCTTGCTCATCATAACTATGCACTTAGTTAGTTTATTTAATACCTAGGAGCAGAGAAGAAGATTTTCAAAGAATTTGTAATTTCACTATATAATCAATAGAGCCCCCCCCCCCAACACCAGAACCCTTGACCCTGGGGCCATAAAATTCACAATTTTGGTAGAGGCACTCTTGCTCATCATAACTATTTACTTACTTGGTTTATTTAATACCCAGGGGCAGAGAAGAAGATTTCCAAAGAAATCATGTATTTTTACTATATAATCAATAGAGCCCCACCCTAACACCAGAACCCCTGACCCTGGGGCCATAAAATTCACAATTTTGGTAGAGGCACTCTTGCTCATCATAACTATGTACTTAGTTGGTTTATTTAATACCCAGGAGCAGAGAAGAAGATTTTCAAAGAAATAATGCATTTTCACTATATACTTATTTAGCCCCACCCTAGCACTAGAACCCCTGACCCCAGGGCCATGAATTTCACAATTTTGGTAGAGGACTCAATGCTGATTACAATCATGCAAATAGTTTGACTGCTTGATGTCCAGGAGTAAAGAAGAAGATTTTTAAAGATTGCATTAATTTTAGTGGTTTTGGCCCCACCCCTCATGCCCCAGGGGGGCAGGGATCATGAAATTCAAAATTTTTGTTCCCCTTCACCCATAGATGCTTTGTGCCAAATTTGGTTGAAATTGGTTCAGTGGTTGCAGAGAAGAAGCTGAAAATGTTCAAATGTTAACACACGACACACGACGGACGACGACGGACGAAAACAGATAGCAATAGGTCACCTGAGTTTACTCAGGTGACCTAAAAATTCAAACAATTTAGAATCTACACTACCCTAGGATGCTTCCACATAAGTTTCAGCTTTTTTAGTCCAGTTGTTCTTGAAAAGAACATTTTTTTCCCATATACTTCAATGTAAAACTTGAATTCCCTATTGTGGCCCCGCCCTACCCCGGGGGTCATGATTTTAACAATTTAGAATATACACTACCCAAGGATGCTTCCACATAAGTTTCAGCTTTTCTGGCTCTTGAGAAGAAGATTTTAAAACTTTTTTCCTATATATTTCTATGTAAAACTTGGATTCCCTATTGTGGCCCCACCCTCCCCCCAGGGTCATGAATTGAACAATTTAGAATCTACATTACCCAAGGATGCTTCCACATTAGTTTCAACTTTTCTGGCCCAGTGGTTCTTGAGAAGAAGATTTTTAAACTTTTTTCCCTATATATTTCTATGTAAAACCTGGATTCCCTATTGTTGCCCCGCCCTACCCCCAGAGGTCTAGTGGCCTAGTGTTTCTTGAAAAGAAGATTTTTAAAGATTGTTCCTGTATATTTCTATGTAAAACTTGGATTCCCCATTGTGGCCCCGCCCTACCTCAGGGGGTCATGATTTTAACAATTTAGAATATACACTACCCAAGGATTCTTCTACATAAGTTTCAGCTTTTCTGGCCCAGTGGTTCTTAAGAAGAAGATTTTTTAATAACCCCACCCTAATTTTGTATTTTCTTGATTATCACCTCTTGGAAGGGAACTTGGCCCTTTATTTTAATAATTTAAATTCCCCTTCATCCAAAGATGCTTTGTACTAAGTTTGATTAAAATTGGCCTAGTGGTTCTTGAGAAGAAGTTAAAAACGTGAAAATTTACAGACGGACGGATGACGGACTACAGGTGATCAGAAAAGCTCACTTAAGCGTTCATCTTTGCTATCCAAAAGTTCCATTCAGCTCTTTTCTACTTTCATCCTTGTTTAGCAAAAGTGGTACAGACAAATCAAAGTACTTAAAAACTTACTTATCATTGTTAGCCAGGTGTTTTAGTTCCTGTAAAAGAGCTCCCACAACATCATTGGCAAACTTCATTCTACTGATGCCCTGTCATCCAAATAGAAACTAGAACTGTCCAAACGGGACAAAATACCCCCCGCTGGGTTTTTCAGAAGTGCTAAATCATGAATATTTTATGGATCTCAGAGAAGAGAGAAATGCTAAAACATTTTTAGTGCAATGTTATTGCTCATTATATTTTTTTATAAATGAAACGAAGGAGGAGCCTAATAAAAGAAATAGACTAAATATACGGACCAAACAGGAATTATGAACTTTTTTCTGTCAGTGACCTTGAACTTGCATAAATGACCTTGGTTCAAAGTCATGACACAACCTCAGGTCATAAGCAATGTTTGTGTGAAGTGGTAGATTCAAGTTTTTCCATAACAAAGAAAGATATGACCGGACACAAATTATAAAATTTTTCTTCCAGTGACCTTGAACTTCCCCAAATGACCTTGGTTCAAGGTCATGACACACCCTTACGTTACAGGCAATCTTTGTGTGAAATTAGAACCTACCAAGTTTATCCATAAGAAAGATATGGACCGGACACGTATTATGAATTTTTCTTCCAGTGACCTTGGACTTCCTCAAATGACCTTGGGTCAAGGTCAAGACACGCCCTTAGGTCATGGACAATCTTTGTGTGAAATAAGAACCTACCAAGTTTATCCATAAGAAAGATATGAACCGGACACGAATTATGAATTTTTTCTTCCAGTGACCTTGAACTTCCTCAAATGACCTTGGGTCAAGGTCAGGACACACCCTTAGGTCACGGGCAATCTTTGTGTGGAGTAGTAGATTCTAATGTTCCTCTGTAAGAAAGATATGGACCGGACACGTTTGCACAGACAGAGGGACAGCTAGACAGACGGACGGACGGACAGGCGGACAGATGGTCAGACGGACAAGGTGATTCCTACATACCCCCCCCCCCCCAAACTTCGTTTGCGGGGGGTATAAAAAAAACTTTATCAGGAATTATAATTGAACCACAGACAAGTTACTTCTGAAAATTTTAAACTTAAAATTTATTGCATTTCACTGTTTCCTTTCTAAAAGGATATGTTTAAAAGCTCTCTATCACAAAGATACTGGCAACATGACAGAATACATATGAAAACACTTAATCTTATATGTAGTTATTCTGGGGACACATGAATGTACAACCTTTACCACCAGTCTACACACGTACTATTGTACAACTTTTACCACCAGTCTACACATGTACTATTGTATAGGATCACCCATACTTAAAAATCCTATACTCCACTTACAAAGGACACTAAATCTATCAGAGGTACTCCCTGCTCCGAGGATTCTTGTTCTGAGAATTCATATCTTGTACTGGTCTGAAAAATGAACATGCTCTTGAATACATTCTGGAGAAAAAGGCAAAAGTTATCATAAGCACTTGTTTAAAAAAAATTATTTTTAACATTTAAAGCTGAACGTGAACTGTAAAAGAAAGTGTTCCTATTATTCAGAGAAAGTTTACCTCAGCAACTTATATGTATAACAGAAGGGTTTTTTAGGTCTTAAAATCCAGGGCCTGGCCCTTTCCATTTGGGAAAAATAGTGACATTTGGTTAAAATTGGGAAAAATATATAGATATTTAATTAATTTTTATAAATAAATTCATTTAGGATTTCTTTTTTTTCATTTGACTTACTTTACATTCAGTCAATCAGTTTGGTTCATGCCTTTTAGATTTTTTAAAATTCCATTCCTAATGTACATGTTACTGACTCCAGACATTTTTAACCATATTTGTTTTGGGAATTTTCTTTTATGAAATTGGAAAAAAAACACATACTTTTTATCATTGGAAATTGGCCCAATACAGGCCCCCTATGACCTCTAAAAACCCTGATACATGGTATTCATGATGTATTTTTTGTTTCTTCATCATTACAAATACATGCACACTCATTCTTTGTAACTTACATTGTATTTTTGAAAAAATCCTACAGACTGAGCTAAAACTTACTTTGAAATCCTCAATTAGATGAGAATTTTTGATCAGAAAATCTTCCAGAAGGTTTTTAGAATGTATAGGTAAATCAAAGAGGAATTCCGTGTGGTTGCTATATGATACTTTCAATCTTCTACAATTCCAGTCATTGGCTAAAACAGAAACATATGTTATCAAAGATTACAAAGCTTACCTAAATAAATTTTATATGTAAATATAGAAAAGACTTACACCAAAAAAATATACTAGTACAACGTAGTTTCAGACCTATGTGCAATATTTAGTAATGGACTTGCTCATTAAATGAGGGGGTTTTCAGTCCTAAGATACATGTGCTTAAAGTGGAATAAATCAACTCATTCGTGTTTGTATTATCATGCTTTCCCATGATTTACTTTTAAGTTTTGTAGGTTATTCTTGTACATGTATCTGTGTTGTCTCTTGTGCAACAGTTTCATTAGTACATGTAGTGGGAAAAAAAATTCAAACGTTTTTTCATGTTATCTCATGAGAATTCATCTGGGGGGAAAACTATTATGACTTGCTTTTTCTTATTAATTGCATTTAAGAAATAACGATTCAAATTTCATTCCAGCAAAAAATTAAATTTTTCAAGCTTAATAAAACAGTTAAGGTATAATATGATTGTCTTTTTTCTGATATGTGACCAATATTTACCCCATGGTACAGTTAAGGTAATCCAGTTCTGGTTTCTGCAAAAATGCATCACATGTGTCATAGTAAATTTTTTACCAGCATTCATTTCTCCATCTACATGTTGTTAAGAATCCATTTGTATAAAAAATACAGTGTAAATAAGAATGTATATAAAACAGGTATATACTACTAGCCTCAACCAATCTTATCTTCACAGGATTTGATCATGTGACAAAGTAAGTTCATTTCCCAGAGAACTTTTTCAGATTGTTGTATATTTCTTAAATATTTTACATCAAAAAGACAATATACAGTCCAACCTTGTCATCTCTACCCTGACAGGACCAAGATTAAACTTACAGACACACAGTGATTCAAAATAGAAAGGGTAGACTATACATACATAACAAGAGGCCCAAGGGCCACACCGCTCACCTGAGCACTGTGGCTAGGAAAAAAAATCAGATAAGTATAGAAAAAGCTTTAATGCATAAGTGGTCCTGACCTACTACTAAAAAAAAAGAAGGCGGGGGGTGGGGGGGGTGGGGGGGGGGGTTGATTTGAACAAAATTGAATCTTAGCTAAGAACTTTTTTCCTACAAGTTTGAACTTTCATTGTGGTGCCACCCTACCCCTTGGGGTCATGGTTTAAGCAAACTTTAATCTTCATTATCTGAGGATGCTCCAATATATATATGACAAACCATGGCTTTGCAGTTCTTGAGAAGAAGATTTCTAAAGATTTTTCCTATCGTCCATTGTGGCCCAAGCCTACCCCTTGGGGTCTTGAATTACACAAATTTGAATCTATACAACCTAAGAATGCTTCCTTATGACCAATCATGGCTTCGTTGTTCTTGAGAAGATTTTTCCAATATACCTGGTATTCCTAGTATGTGAAACTTTGATTGTCCATTGTGGCTCCACCCCACCCCCAGGGGTCATGATTTGAACAAACTTGAATCTACACAACCTGAGGATGCTTTCACATAACTAGATTTAGACAAACTTAAATCTTCACCATCTGAGGATGCTTCAATATAAATCTGACCAATCATAACTTTGCTGTTCTTGAGAAGAAGATTTATGAAGATTTTTCTTATACAGTCCTATGTAAACTTTGATCATCCATTGTGGCCCCACCCTACCCCCAGGGGTCATGATTTGAACTTTTTTTTTGACAATGATTCCACATGAGTTTCATCTTTTCTGGCCCATTGGTTCTTGTGAAGAAGATCTTTCAGTGATTCCATTAATTTTTCACTATTTTGTAAGTATCTCCCATTGGAGGAGGGAGTGGCCCTTCATTTGAAGAAACTATAATCCCCTTTACCCAATGATACGCTATGCCAAGTTTGATTGAAATTGGCCCAGTAGTTTTGGAGAAGAAGATAAATTGTGAAAAGTTCATGACAATGACAACAACGACAACAGACAATGGACAAATTTCTATCAGAAAATCTAACTTTGAGCCTTCGGCTCAGGTAAGCTAAAATGTCAACTCAAATTGACAAATCTGGATATTCAAGATATTTGAGATAATGAAGATCAACTGTAGTTAGACTTTCAATAAACAATTTCCTTTCAATGCATTCTGAAATTTTAACTTCAGAAGTCCCATATCAATATCACTTGCAGTACAGACTGTTGAGAGCTATTTCACATAACATTTCTTGTTTTATATTAAGAGAAAAGGTTTATCAATACACATGCAATGATTTGAAATACTGTGGAATCATCATTAGGTCACCCCTCACCCATAGATTTAAGTCCCCATGAAAATTCTGAAAACATAATTAGTCTATGAAGCTACCTTTCATTCAATGAATTCTCCTTAGAATTATGTCCCCATGCAAGAACAGGTAAACCTTAGCTTGCCCACTAACATTGAGTCATTGACCCCCAATGAATTAGAATGATTCCACAGTAATAATAAAATAATCTGAAGAAAACATAGTTTTATCACATTTTCAATTTTTTTTCCAACTTACAAAATTTTGCTCTGTGACCTTCATATATGACATTAACCTGACATGAAGTAATGTGCTTGATCTTCTACTTAAAGTTCAGAGGTTATGGTCAGATTTAGTCAGATAATATGCATTTTCTCTCATCTATATCTCTGTATAATAAATTATAAATGTCAATCAAATGCATCATTTTATTAACAAGGCTTAGAAAAAGTATGACAAGGATACACAGTAGAAAACGTGTGATGGGATAGTTGTAATTTATCCTCCTTAAAATATCCATAATTTCTAGTGCTGGTCTTCTGATTAAGATACAATACTCCTGAAATGTTTTGTTCTGAAAGACAAGAAAATTCTAACTTTATGAAATTTTTCATTAAATTTTTTGAAAATAAATTAAACTAGTACTATGAAATAACCACTGCCTTGTCCAAATGACCTTGAGTCAATGAAACATGATCTCATATTCATAAGAGAAAGAAAATTGAACAGGATATTACTATTCAAATTGTCACTGATCATTATCTTGCCTAAATAAGACTGAAGTCACTTCCTTTTTCTTATGTGTCTCCATAAGATACCTGTTTTATTAAGTTAAATCATAAGAGGACCAGAGGACAAGATTTATTGTCCCCTGCTTTCGCGAAAGCGAGGGGACATTAAATCTCATTCATCTGTCCGTCAGTATGTCCGTCTGTCAGTCCATCACAAAAACATTAACCTTGCCCATAACGTTTGATTTAGTGAAGCTATGACTTTCATATTTCACATGTGTATTCCTTGTGATAAGACCTTTCTTTGGGTACCACCAAATTTGACCTTTTGACCTTGACTTGGAGTTTGACCCACTTTTACTAAAAAATTCCAAACTTTTACTTTGGCCATAATTTTGGAATGTACGACACTATAACTTTCATATTTCACATATATATTCTTTGTGACTAGACCTTTCATTGGAAACCAACAACTTTGACCTTTTGACCTTGACCTTGGAGATTTCCGAACTTATGAAAAAACTTTAACCTTGACCATAACTTTTGAATGGTAAGGGCTAGGGCTTTCATACTTCATATATGCAATTCTTGTGAGAAAACCTTTCATTGGATATCATTAACTTTGACCCTTTGACATTGACCTTGGAGTTTGACCTACTTTTCAAATACTTCGACCTTGGCCACAACTTTTGAACAGTAGATACTAGGACTTTCATATTTCACATATGTATTCTTTGTGGCAAGACTTTTCATTTGATATCAACAACCTTGACCTTCTGACCTTGACCTTGGTGGTTTTTCGTACTCATAAAACACTTTAACCTTGACCATAACTTTTGAATGGTAAGGGCTAGGGCTTTCATACTTTACATATGTAATCCTTGTGAGAAGACTTTTCATTGAATACCAAGAACTTTAACCCTTTGAACTTGACCTTGGAGTTCAGTGATGATTTCTAAATAAATTACATATGATAGGGTGTTCAATCATATTACACACAATATGTCATAAAAAATGACATCGCACCCACAGAGACACCGAATGCTGGGGACCACAATTCCTTGAATTTGCTTGTTTTTATTTCATTTTCAATGCTTCAGCAGTGGGATACTGATATAGTAAATACCCCCCCCAAAAAAAACCCATAGGTAATCAAAGATTATGAAGCTCACCTCGACGAATGTTATCAATTAAGGTAATGCAAATCTCACATCATATTTTCTTAACAGTTAGCATTTATTCTGACAACAATATTCAAGCAAGTTCTGTTTAAATAGGTCTTAAAATTCATTGGGGATTGACCTGTTCCAAAAAATTTAACCTCATCAATCATCTGGAAAATGTGGGTCAGATCTAACATCCGAAGCAAGTTTCCATTGTCCATCCTTAAATGCATCATCCATGCAAGTTTGGTCTCGAGGTAGGGCTAATAGTCACTTGGGAATAACCTAGTCACTGATCTGGTAAATGTAAGTCAGATCCAGCCTCCGAAGCATGTCTGATAGTGTCCATCCCTAGATGCATCATCCTCGCAGGTTTGGTTCAGGTATGGCTTATAGTTACATGGGAAAAAACCTGCTCCAAAAACTTTAACCTGGTCACTTATCTGAAAAATGTAGGTCACATCAAGCATCCGAAGCAAGTCTGGTAGTGTCCATCCCAAGATGCATCATTTATGCAAGTTTGGTCCAGGTAGGGCTTATATTTACTTGGGAATGGACCTGCTCCAAAAACTTCATCTGGTCACTCATCTGGAAAATGTAGGTCACATCCAGCATCCGAAGCAAGTCTGGTAGTGTCCATCCCTAGATGCATCATCCATGCAAATTTGGTCCAGGTAGGGCTTATACACTGTAGTTAATTGGGAATGGACCTGCTCCAAAAACTTTAACCTGGTCACTCATCTGGAAAATGTAGGTCACATCCAGCATCCGAAGCCAAGTCTGGTAGTGTCCATCCCCAGATGCATCATCCATGCAAACTTGGTCTGGATAGGGCTTATTGTTACTTGGGAATGGACCTGCTCCAAAAACTTTAACCTGGTCACTCATCTGGAAAATGTAGGTCAGATCCAGCATCTGAAGCAAGTCTACTTGTGTCCATCCCAAGATGCATCCTCCATGCAAGTTTGGTCCAGGTAGGGCTTATAGTTACTTTGGAATGAACCTGTTCCAAAAACTTTAAATCTGGAAAATGTAGGTCACATCCAGCATCCGGCAAGTCTGCCATCCCTGACATCATCTCATGCCAGGTGTATACACTGTAGTTAATAGACAATTCAACTGCTCATATTTAAGAGATAAGATCATCTTGACTCATATCCATTAGTTTAATCATCAGAACAATATAGCTAATTCCAAATATCCATGAAAGTGAATTGTTAAAAGATGCTCCAAACAACTTCATCAATTGATCATGTATACATTTTTCCATGAATAAATTCATCCAGTTATTAAACATATAGTTAATTGTCAATTGACATCATCCTGGGAACTGAGTAGATAAGACATGCTTCCTGCTAAAAGTTGCAAAAGTGAAGTGGTGTGCTCATGTCATGTTTAAGAAAAATTCAGAAAACCTAAATAACTGTTCTTTCAATGCAAGATTACTTACTTAAAGGTCAAGATCTAGTAAATAAAAGGTGCCCACAGATATATCAAATTTAAGAAATAAATTCCTATAATGATGCTTTACAACTTCAGCTTGGTCAAAAAAAGGTGTTTTGGGATAATTTATAGGTAAACAAGATGAAAAATCATATTTTAAAAGGAAAAGTGGAAAATAGAGGAAGAGGTATATTCATTTACTTAATATATTTTGATTCATGTTTCTTATGAGCAGATTTGAATCTATAATTTAAAATCAACAATACTTCATTACAATTAATCAATGAACTTGAAGGTATTGCTCAAGCATAACGTATATACAATATACACGTATACTACCAAAGACTTTTGACCCATTTTTGAAAATCTAACTTTTGCGATAATTTTGAATGGTTATTGCTACGGGTTTAATATTGTGTTTCATTAGTCCGAAAAATCTGACGTTTTCCTGGCTTTTTTACGATTTTGATATTTTACATGCCAGGAAAACGTCAGAACCACGTAAACTGGGGGCGGCATTCTCGAGTTGATTTTAGATACTTGCGAACTGAATTAAATTTCAAAGTCAAAAGTTATCAATAGTACAATACTTAAAGAACTTACAAATATTATTTTTATGGTTAATTTATGAAATAATCCGGTTAAAAAGGTTTTATCACACTGTCGAGATTTGTCTTCATTTCGGACATTTTAAAATCTTGCATGTCCTGTTACAAAATGTGGAGTGAAATTTTCTTTTCATCGATATTGGTGAGTACTAGAGGCATTGTGCTTTTGATAAATTCTGATTTCGGCATTTAGTCTGTTTTAGAGGATCAAAAATCAACTCCAGTTGAAAACGGCGAAATTTGGGGTAATGCGCCAGTCTGTAGATGGCGTTTTTAAATTGCAAAAAAGGGCAGCCCGGATTTATCCTTATGATGCCCCTTCACTACCATTATTTGAAAAACTAAATCCTAGCCATTGTACGAGTTCATCGATTTTTAGTAATTTGCTCTACTGTACAAAACACTTCATGGTATGGCACCTACTTATTAAAGACTCTTTTGAATTTATTTCTTCTAATAATTATGTTCTGAATAATATTGAAACAAACTATGACCTCAACTAGAAATATCAAACAAATCAATTAAAAAATTCTTTTCATTATTCTGGTGTTCATTTATGGAACAAATTTACCTTTGTATATCCGTTTCACAGAATTTACACACATTTCGTAAAAATGTTGAAACATTTATTATAAAGTGTCGCAACTAAAATGTCCTAAAAATAATTTTTACCTCATATTGTATTATTTATTTATTATTGTAAAATGTTTTTATTATTGTACATGTATTATTGGGAACATGCTGGGTGGATAGTGCATTGCACTAATTTAAAGGAAAGTATTATTATTATTATTATTATTATTATTTTCTCAACTTGTTATTTTTCCAAAAAGCATGTGCCTACTTGAAGTTATCTAAGGAGTATATGGATACCTATGAATCAAACCTTCTATTTTATCAAACACCTCAACACAATTCCGAGGATCGGAGCAAGATTATAGACGCTACACTGTGTTTAAGATCAAATATCAGAACAAAGCTTTGCTTTATCATTTTATATTATTGTTAAATACATGTTTACAATATAAACGTTTGTATAAATTGTCTTTAAATAAAACAGTTCGTATATATATTGACGAAAAATCAATGTTGTGTCCGGGGTGTATGCAACATGTTGAACGGGGTGTATACCCCTCATTTTTTGATAGTATCATTGTCTGAAATATCATTAAAAATTTCTTAAAAATTGACGTTTGTGAAAGTTCTATTTATATTTTAAATTAATTCCAGTTTTGTAATAGCACAACTTCATTGAATTTTTGCTGAAAAAAAAAATGATACACGTTCATCGTACTTTTGGCTTTGCAGATGGAAGTAAATGTACAGGGTGCTTTGTAACTGTTTAATGTGATGACCAGGACATCCCTTCTTTTGATTTAAAGGCGCCTTGAATCAGATCCTTCCTTAATAAATGCTTCACACATGCATCATTTTGAACATTTAACATTTTCTCATAATTTCTGTTTAACTTTTTTCAATTTTCTTTTAAATGACATTGAAAATAAACTTTTTGTAATGTCATAAACACCACAAAAAATGTTCTCACTTCAAGTACCGGGGTATTTATATGCTGTGTACTTTGCCCCCAGGAGCCCATATTTGGCGGTATACTTTCCCATGGGCTCGGGCAGGGTGTGTATGTGTTTTAAGGAATAATACATGTATATACGATAATAAATTAGAGGAGGGGTGAACATTTTTCCCAAAGCATTCTTTTTTTTTCAATTTTGCATGCCCTCAGAAAATTGTCGTCCCTTATTACGTTCTGTACAATTGTGCATTTTTTATAGCTGACTTTACAGATGTACATGTTTATTGTGATTTGTAAAATATGAAATCTTTTCAGATAAGGAAAAATGAGTCCACATATTGCAAAAATTGAAAGGAAAATTAATACATGTATATCCTACAGACACGTAGTATCCCCCTTTGTTCCAGGCAACTTTACATTACAGAAAATGTTCATCGAAATAGGTTGCCCCCCCCTTTTGTTGCAGCAATCAAATAATGGTTTGTATAACTGTTATGAACTGAAAAAGAACCTACTGAAATAGGATTTTGAGTTTCTCCCCCTTTTTTATAGCTACTAGTCAACTTATGCCAAAGTTTGTTTTTTTTTTTCAGATTCCCCCTTCAAAAAAGATTCTCCATCACTGTCATAAATGCTTAAGAATACATGTATGATAAAATAAATGTTGCAAAACAAAAAAAGATTTATTCATAATATACCATTCATGTAGTGTTTCTATTATTTTTAACAGGCGAAATATTTAGATTAAAACGAGCTGAGCAAAGTGTCCTCAATGCAGGGATTGGATGGGGGAGGGGGCTCCTTTAGGAGAGAATTTATGATTATGTAGATTTAGACCATTGGCCATCTACAAAATTTGACTATGCTCAAAAAAAAAAGGGGGGGGGGGGGGGCAAAACTCTGAACATTTTCTGTTGTAAAGTTGTTTAAAATATTCTGTATGATAGAACAATCGCTCCTTGCACACTTTTTAATTCTTTTTTTATTCTTTTGATTTTTTAAAATTTAGTTTGTTTTATACTTCAGCAAGTTTATGGATATTACTTTTTGGTTCGGCATTAGTATTAATTAAGGTCTTTGGACACACTATCTGTCGCTTATAGACCTTGTGAATATTACTTCCATTGATCTTCGCACTAACTATAGTAAGAAAGTGGGTATACACCCCGTGTACAACATGTTGCATACACCCCGGACACAACATTAGAATTTGATCAATATCTTTATATACGAACTGTTTTATTTAAAGACAATTTATACAAACGTTTATATTGTAAACATATATTTAACAATAATATAAAAGTGCTGATAAAGCAAACTATATGATGTTGATCTAAACACAGTGTAGCGTCAAATCTTACTACGATCCTTGAATTTGTGTGAGGTGTTTGATAAGACTTAGAAAGTGTCCAGTGGATTCATAGGTATCCATATACTCCTTAGATAATGCTTTCTTCCGTAGGCATATGCTTTCTGGCGAAAAATATCCGTAAGTTGAGAAAATGGACAAAGAACGTACATTGACCCCCTTTCTTTCGCTTCGAAAGCATACACCCCGCGCACAACATAGTATACACCCCGCATGTTGGGATATACACGGTGTCAAAAGTCCGCCATAATGAAGAGAGTGAAAATGAAACTTAGTCTAAAAAATCTGATGTTTTCCTGGCTTTTTTACGATTTTGATATTTTACATGCCAGGAAAACGTCAGAATCAGCGCCATTACGTAAACTGGGAAATCGCCACATCCAACTGGAGGCGGCATTCTCGAGTTGATTTTAGATACTTGCGAACTGAATTAAATTTCAAAGTCAAAAGATATCAATAGTACAATACTTAAAGAACTTACAAATATTATTTTTATGGTTAATTTATGAAATAATCCGGTGAAAAAGGTTTTATCACACTGTCGAGATTTGTCTTCATTTCGGACATTTTAAAATCTTGCATGTCCTGTTACGTGGAGTGATATTTTCTTTTCATCGATATTGGTGAGTACTAGAGGCATTGTGCTTTTGATAAATTCTGATTTCGGCATTTAGTTCTGTTCACAGGTATCAAAAATCAACTCCAGTTGAAAACGGCGAAATTTCCAATTTTCGTAATGGCGCCGATTCTGACATTTTCCTGGCATGTAAAATATTAAAATCGTAAAAAAGCCAGGAAAACGTAAGATTTTTTGGGCTAAATGAAACTTTGTTATTAGGTAACTCATACATAAAATACTCTTGAAAGTAAAAGATTTTTAGAACGACCTAATCATGTATTTCTGAAAGTGAAAGTTATAGCATACAAGTACAAAATTTGTTCTCCTTGTCTAAATAATTCCCTAATTTCGAAGTGGGAAAATGAGTCATATAGCATAATTTGGGTGGATTATTGTAATTTAAAGGAAGGTTAGACATTTTTTAGTGGTTCTCTGTTATTTGTTTTTTTTCCAAAAGATTTCTTGAAGTTAAAATATGACATTCAAAATTTTAGCAAGAATATCAAAATAACCGCCCCCTTTCCGCAATTTTCTAAGCGCCCGGGGCGGTTTGTAGGGATTATACGGTATATATAGGATATTCAATGTTTTGTATATTCAATCGTGAATCAGCATTTTTTGATATTTTCACTTGTGCTTCACACTCGTGAAAATATCAAAAAATCCTGTTCCACTCATGAAATAAATTCCTTATTCCACTACAAAACATTGAATTTTCTGTTTATTACATTTTCTTTGATTTTCCACATGCCTCTGTCTTTTTCGTAACAGAATGTCAAAGGACATGACGTCATAGTAGACAGGTTGAGACGTCATAGCTTTAGCAATTGCAAGATAAACATATCATTTAATTTCTATAAAATACTTGATTCTGAATTGATAAAAAATTCTTTTGATAACTGCATCAATAAAATCTAGAGTTCGCTTGCACTAAGCAGCCGGAACTACTTTGCAGTCTTTACATGTATTGACATATTTCCCACTTCCAGACTACTTTTTGAAGGAATAATTAAATACTTTTACTTTAATTGATATTTTCCTGAATTTCAAAACCTGTCCCTTACATTCCTGATTTATTTTCTACTTTTGTTTCTTTTTTATTCATCCCCCTTTGCTAAACAAATCAAATCGTCTGCATGACTACAATAGGTAGTGGGAAAGACAGAAAGAAATCGACATACTTTTGTTAAATGTTTGATAACTGTTATGAACAACAGAACTCTGAAGAAATGTTTCTATGCTACCAAAGCGGGAAAAAACTGTTAATCTGCTAAATCTTGGGAAACGAATGATCAAGAAAAACGACATCGCATGAATGAGGACGGATAATTTTTACAACAGGTAATCAGAAAAGGAGAGCTAAAAATGGTGAATTCAATGTGTTCATTGTAGTTAAATAAAATATTATTATGTACCATTGTGTGGTAGTTGTATTTAGGTAGTTGGCAGGTTCTGGAGAAGAAGATTTTTAAAAGAATATATTCCTAAGTAAAACTTTGATATCATCATCAAATGAGTTTCATCTTTCCTGGGCCAATGGTTCTGGAGAAGAAGATTTTTAAAACAAATTAATTTATAATTATCTCCCCTTGGAAGAGGGCACCACACAATCCCCTTTACCCAAGGATACTTTGTGAAAGTTTTTGTGTTGGCCCAGTGGTTCTTGAGATTTTTAAAGATTTTTTCCTATATGTACTCCTATGTAAAACTCCTATGAAAAGGAGAGCTAAAAATGGTGAGTTCAAAGTGTTCATTGTAGTTAAATAAAATATTATTATGTACCATTGTGTGGTAGTTGTATTTAGGTAGTTGGCAGGAAAGATATCATCATCAACCATATAAAGTCAAAACAAAAGTTAAGCACCACACAATGGTAAAACTCTTTTGTGTTTCAGATTTTTAAAGATTTTTTCCTATATGTACTCCTATGTAAAACTCCTATGTATGCCCATTTTGGACCCACCCTATAACTGGGGGGTCATTATCAGAATAATCTTGAATCTCATGGTTGCTTCCAATCATGGCTTTGCAGTTCTAGGGATGATTTAGATTTTAAAAGATTTTTCCCATGTATTTCTATGTAAAATTTGATCACCTTGTTTTAAATACATGTAACAATTTCAGAAATGCACACTTAAGATAAAAGTAAAATTATTCAAGTACCGGGTATGTAAATAGTTATACATTATCATATATAGAAATACATGCCCAGGAAATGATATTATATATCCAGATTTGTTCAAAAAAATAATTGTCAGAAATGTTAATAAAATAATACATTTTGCAGTAAAAAAAAAATGCTAATCTTTTTACGACTCACTTATAAGTCGGACATGGAGTTTAAATTTGGACCAAAATTTTCACTCTCACAAAAATTTGACTCATAGCCATTAGGTGAGTATATACGGTACCCTTCATCCAAGAATACTCTTTGCCTAGTTTGGTTGTAATTGACTAAGCAGTTCTGCAGAAAAAGATGATATGTAAAAAATTTAAGGACAACAATGACAAAATTAACACCAATGACAAAAGATTTTCTTTTTTCAAAATTTCTTTTGATTAGAAAAACTTGAGCTTTCAACTTACAATTTAGATAGAAATGAAATAAAAAATCCAATGTAAAATATTCTTAATTCAATTTGGTACATACACTAAAAGAAAACTCTTAAATCTTTTTTTTAGTTGAAATATACATACTGGGTCGGATAGGTGTGTTCTAATTGATGATGTGCACCTCTGCAAAAATCTCCTCCAAGAAGAAAAGCCAGACAAAATGTGCATGCAACAACCTAGAATGATAAAATACTCAGTACAGAAAGTCAGTCATAAATAAGTGAATGGGTCAGAACACTAAACATAGGTAATCAGAGATTACAAAGCTCACCTCAATGAATGTTGTCTTTAAGTAAGGCAAAGTCACACAGTTACCCAACAAAGAGTGTATGTGTACATCCAACAAGAGGCCCAGGGGCCACATCGCTCACCTGAGCAAATCGGCTAAGATAAAGCACAAATCAAATCAGAACTGAGAAGTTCACTGAAGGGGGGGGGGTGAATTTTAATACTACTTGAGATTGTCTTCATATTAATACAGCATATGACTTTTCTGCTCTTGATACAAATATTTTTTAAGAACATTTTCTTCCTGTATATAACTCCATAATAATTTGATTTTGATTCCCATTGTTTCCCTCCCTACCCCAAAGGGCCATGATTTGAATAAATTTAAATCTTCAATACATGAGGATGCTTAAATGTCAATATGACTAAACATAGCTTTTCTGTTCTTGGGATTTTTTCCTTTATTTTTCTATGTAAAACTTTGATCCACCATTGTGGCCCCACCCTTACCTTGGGGGTTATGATTTGAAAAAATTTAATTCTACACTACCCAAAAATGCTTCCATATATGTAAATGCTAGTATTACTAATCATAGCTTTGCTATTTTTTGGAAGATTTTTTTTTTATATATTTTAATGTAAAACTTGGATCCCCCATTGTGGCCGCACCCTACCCCCGGGGGTCATGAATTGAACAAATTTGAATCCACACTACCTGAGGATGCTTCCACATGAGTTTCATCTTTCCTGGCCCAGTGGTTCTTGAGAAGAAGATTTTTAAAGATTTTCCCTATATACTCCTATGTAAAACTTTGATCGGCCATTGTGGCCCCACCCTACCCCCGGGGGTCATGATTTGAACAAACTTGAATCCACACTACCTGAGGATGCTTCCACATGAGTTTCATCTTTCCTGGCCCAGTGGTTCTTGAGAAGAAGATTTTTGAAAAATGCCATTAATTTTTCACTAATTCATAATTATCTCTCCTTGGAAAAGGGCTTGGCCCTTCATTTGAACAAACTTGAATCCCCTTCACCTAAGGATACTTTGTGGCAAGTTTGGTTGAAATTGGCCCAGTGGTTCTTGAGAAGAAGACGAAAATGTGAAAAGTTTACGCTGAAGACAACGACGATGACGACAGACAACGGACAAATTTTGATCAGAAAAGCTCACTTGAGCCTTCGGCTCAGGTGAGCTAAAAATGCAAAATTTATGCAATTTTGATCTGATGCTTTGGAATAGACCTATATAAAAACTTCATATGATTTAAATAAACTGACACACACTACCCCAGGATGCTTCCACATAAGTTTCAGCTTTCCTGGCACAGTGGTTCTTGAGAAGAAGATTTTTAAAACATGCCACCAAATTTTTATTAATTCCCAATTATCTCCCCTTGAATGAGGGCGTGGTCCTTCATTTGAAAAAACTTGAATCCCCTTCACCCAAGGATGCTTTGTTTCAAGTTTGGTTGAAATTGACCTAGCGGATCTTGAGAAGTCGAAAATGTGAAAAGTGTAGACAGACAGACAGACAGACGGGTCAAGGCATGACAGACACCGGACAAAATGTGATCAGAAAAGCTCACTTGAGCCTTGGGCTCAGGTGAGCTAAAAATTTAACCTTAACATGGGAGGCCGATGCCGACACTGACGTCGACGCCGAGGGTACTGTAAAACACACCCTTGGCGCACTACAATTTTAGCGCCTTGAAAGTGAGCGCTAAAATTTATTGTGCGCTAAAGGATTTCTAAATCTCATTTTTTGTGTGTGTGTTCAAAGCTTTTACATAAGTACATGTAAACCGGAACGCGCGATTACATAATGTCAAATGGTCATTGGATTTATATACACACTAGCACTGCACATGTTCGGAGGACAGAAAGTTCTGCCAAATTATAATTTAATTAAACTATTGTTACCCCGGTAGTTATTAGCCGATCATTATCATTAGCACCCTCAAAGTTTGGCTTCTCGGCGTGTCAATCATCTATCGCCTCGAGGTAAACAATGCAATCAAGCATGTCGATTGAGCTTGCAGACAATACCTGATTAGGATTACCGTTTTATCTAAGTAATTTTCTGTCGATGCATGCAATGTTTTTATACGATTTAAATGAGATAATACTCCATTTCTTTTAATTGAAAATAGAAATAAAATAAATTTTAACATTGTACCGCGTCTATGTGATAACAACACGTACGCGGTAAAGTTAACGAATGTTTACTGATATACGGGAGTACTAATAAATGTGTTTCCGTGCTTGACAAACCAAAAAGTCAAATACAGGTGCGGATTAAAAAAACAAAATATCACATATATTTTACTGACAAGTGCAAGCGCTAAAATTTATGATTTGCGCCATATGCATTCCCACTTGCATTTGCGCTAAAATATGTATGCGCCAAATTTTCTGTTTTACAGTATTACATAAGATTTCGTTGAGGTGAGCTAAAAATTTTTATTGATACTACATTGCAAACATCAATAAAACTAGAGGTACTGTGAGCGATGAGCTCACTAAATGATACCCCCCGCCTCCCATATGGTTATAACTGGTGAAAAAGTTTGTTTTCCTTGGCCGGGATCCAAAATATGTGTCGGATCAAATAGTAAAATAAGAGGTGCACAATGGCAATACGTAACAAATGTTCTGAGAAAGTTTCATCAAATTTCATTCAGGTATGAGAGGAGTTGCGGATACCTTAGATTGGGTACCCCAAAGCGTACAGACGGACGGACGGACAGACGGACGGACGTTGACGGAAGCTAAAAATTACTATATACCCTACGCTTTCAAGCATCAATAAAATAAAGCCTCCTGTAATTGACTTTAATATTTGTTCTCTCCTCAAACCAGTGTTTGTTCTTAGCTTTCACTGGGGAATATTTATTTTAATTACACTTTCATGTTAAATACTAAAAATCTGATTGGTTTAAATGCATCTAAAAATTTTTAAAGATATTGTCGCATGATGATGCAGGTAAATTATGTTTGTACAGATTACCATGAAAATTCTCAAAAAAGTAAGTTGAGCATTTTAAAGAGGTCAAATAAGCTTGACGTCAATCAAAACTTGCATTTGATGATGTAGCTTGATTGAAAACAACAGATGACAGATGAAAAATGCTTGCAAGTGCAGAAATGACAAAACTTTACATGCCAAGGAGTCTTTGAGTATCAAACAATAAACAAGAGGCCCAGGGGCCACATCGCTCACCTAAGCACATTGTCTAGGAAAAAGCACATATTAGATCTGAACTGAAAGTTTACTGAGGTGGGGGGTGGGGGGGAGCTTGAATATTAATGCTATTTGAGAAAGCCTTCATATCAATACAGCATTTGACTTTACTGTTCTTGATAAAAAGATTTCTTTTTAAACATTTTGTTCCTATATATTACTTCGTAATAATGAATTTGATTCCCCATTGTTTCCCTCCCTACCCCAAAGGGCCATGATTTGAACAAATTTAATTCTTCAATACAACTGGATGCTTACATGCCAATATGACTAAAAATAGCTTTTCTGTTCTTGGGATTTTTCCCTTTATTATACCCCCCGCTTGAAAAGCCCTTGGAGGGTATGATTTGAATCGTTAATTCCACTCCGTTCCATATATACTAGTAAATAATCCGTCCGTCTGTTTTTAAATATATTTCAATGTAAAACGTCCGTCTGTTACGCTTTGGGGGTTATCTTTATCCGCTATACTCCTCTCATACCATATAATGAAATTTTGAAGTACTGAAACTTTCACAGAATCTTTATTACATATTGCCATTTGCACCTCCTATTTTACTTTTTGATCCGGCACATATATTGGGTTTCCCAGCCACAGGAAAACATGGATTTTTCACCACTTATAACCATTGGGAGGCGGGGGGTATCATTTAGTGAGCTCATCGCTCACAGTACCTCTAGTTTTTCTATGTAAAACTAATTTGATCCACCATTGTGGCCCCATCCTTCCCTTAGGGGTTATGATTTAAACAAATTAAATTTTACACTAACCGAGAATGCTTCCATATAAATACTAGTACCACTAATCATGGCTTTGCTATTTTTGAGATTTTTAAATATATTTCAATGTAAAACTTGGATTGCCCCATTGTGACCCCACCCTATACCTGGGGGTTATGAAATTTGAACAAACTATAAACTACACTACCTGAAGATGATTTATATAAATATTACTAATCATGGCTTTGAAGTACTTGAGAAGATGATTTTAAAAGTTTTCCTTATATATTCCATATAAAACTTTACATCGGCCATGTTGGCCCCACATACCGCAAATGGTTGAATGCAGGGTCATGATTTAGGATCGAACAAACTTGAACTACATTACCTGAGGATGATTTCACATGAGTTTCATCTTTCCTGATCCCAATTGTTCTTTTGTGTGTTTAGAAGAAGTTATATTTAAAAATTTTTCCTGTAAGAAGTGCTCATAATTGTTACAACAGAAACACACTTACGAGAAATCAAGAGTCAGAGTTTTCAAGTGATTTTATTGTGTTTGACAGGTTTTAAAATTATGTCTTACTATGTAATGATTTTCATGCAGTGCTAACCTTTCATATTTGGTTTTTATAAAACAACGATTTGATTTCATATTTTAGATGAATATTTATTAAACTGAGTAATAAAAGCAAAAAAAGTACATCGTCAGTTCATGTTTATTATTCATTCTTTATAATATGGATATCATACTATGCATTTGTTATATGAAAACGACATTTTACGGCATCGCGTGATACATAAGCGTTGGGACTTTTCCAAACATGTGCATTAAACAAAGTCCTGTATGTATCTGTCCAACAATACTCATCATAATTTATATTCACATTTGAGGCGGTTTCTGAATTTTCATATTTCGTTAAACTTCGACACTGATTCGAAATAAAAATTAAATTAATAAAGTGTTTTGTCTTGTAATCTGCAATTATAATTTCTCAGTTAGTGTTACACTGCGTTTCTAAATTATTGTAATAAAATCAATGATAATTATTTTAATAGCATATAGGCAACATAAGATTAATTATAATTCAATTATTACCTTGAAGTATAAGTGTCACCTGAATAAACACCCTGTTTCACAAGACCCGCGTCTTCTGCCTGGAGCCATTAAATGTCCAGGTAAAGTTGCTAATTATGTAACTTTGTATACACATAGCCACTTCGAGGTATTAAGGGTAAATTTCAATAGAATATGCATAGCGGGACTGCATTTTGACTTCGAGAGATCAAGAGTTTCGAGCGATCAAGAGTTCGAGAAATCAAAAGTAAATTTGCTTAGTTATATAGGGGAAAAATTCGGGACCGGAGACTCACTTCGAGCAATCAAGAAATTCGAGCGATCGAAGTTCGAGCCATGAAGAGTTACCTGTATTACTATGTAAAACTGGATCAGCCATTGTGGCCCCACCCTACCCCCGAGGGTTATGATTTGTACAAACTAGAATCTACACTACCTGAGGATGATTCCATATAAATATCACTAATCATGGCTATGAAGTACTTGAAGAGATGATTTTAAAAGTTTTCCTTATATATTCCTACATAAAACTTTGATCAGCCATTTTGGCCCCACTCTACCCCTCGGGGGTCACGATTAAAAGAAATTGAATCTATGCTACCTGAGGATGGTTCCACATGAGTTTCAGTTTTCCTGGCCCAGTGGTTCTTAAGAAGATTTTTAAAGATTTTTCCTATATATTTCTATGTAAAAGTATGATCAGCCATTTTGGCCCCACCCTACCCCCGGGGGTCATGATTTGAACAAACTTGAATCTACACTACCTGAGGATGATTCCACATAAGTGTCATCTTTCCTGGCCCACTGGTTCTTGAGAAGAAGAATTTTTAAAAATGCCATTAATTTTTCTCTAATTCATAATTATCTCCCCTTGGAAGAGGGCATGGCCCTTTATTTGAAAAAAGTTGAATCCCCTTTACCTAAGGATACTTTGTAGCAAGTTTGGTTGAAATTGGCCCAGTGGTTCTTGAGAAGAAGATGAAAATATGAACAGTTTATGACAACAACAACGATGACGACAACAACGACAGACAACAGACAAATTTTGATCAGAAAAGCTCACTTGAGCCATTGGCTCAGGTGAGCATAAAAGAGGCCAGTAAATCTTTTCTTTCTTATTGAGAAAAATAGAAGTTGGGGGTTTGAAAGCTTTCTAAACTTGAACTTAACAATATCCAATTTTTGTGCAAACATCCTCAATCAATATGACGTTCAGTACATGTATAATAAATATGTTGCCTACTTTGGAAGGTAGAAGTGGAAATTAACACCCCTCAGAAAACCATTGTTGATATCTGCTGACTTTAGCTTTCCTTTGGGTGTCAATAGACCCATTTCCTATGACATATTTTCATGACATATTTTTAAAGTTATTCCCTTAGCCGCCATATTGTAGGGCAATATCCCCAGATATAATACTATTTTTCTTATGAATATGTGTTTGTCAAAGCCTCTATTAATTCATAATTTTAAGATTGTAAATATTTTCCCCATATATTTCTTGCATGCATGTTCAAAATTGGTTGCTCAAAGAGGTAAATTCACTACATTGCCTTCCATGATGGCGGCTGAGGGGACACTGGTCTGATAAATCCCATTGCCTGACGCCCGGGGCTAGTGAATTTTAGAGGCGGGCAAGTGAATTTTTAATAGGCACTTGCCCATGGGCAAATGACTTTAAAAAAAAAATCAATCAATAAATATTTTTTAAAACGTCATACATATGACAAATGTCCGAAACCATTATTTTAAACAAATAGCAGATATCATAACTATACCTGAAATATGATAGCAATTTTACGCCTCTATATGAGTGGAAAATTCTCGAACGGGATGACAAAACAGCATACAATCAATCAACAGACTGTATGGTACGTAGTATTTAATGGCAGGTGGTTTTAAATGTCACCAACAATATTCAAAACAACAATCCTAGGCTGCAAAATTTTTCGATTTAGAGACAAATTAATTCATTATGATGAATATAAAGTGCTGGTGGGCCAACAAAATTTCCCTCTGGTGTTAAATGGAACAGCGTAATTGAGACATGGTGACCTAATTCGTTTCTCTATAGACGAAACGATCAGCCGTATTTATCGATCTTGGTAGAATAGAAATAAAGTCCTTATTGTCGTGAATGATGCAGGATAACCTCCTCGGTCTCGAAATGTCGTTTGAAATATAAAAGCCTCGGCTTTTATTTTTCAAACAACATTTCTCGACCTCGAAGGTTATCCTGCAACATTCACGAAAACACGGACTTTATTTCTTAAATAAACAGGGCTTCTGCCCTGTTTACAAAAATAGTTTATGTTTCACGGGTGTATTTAATTTGTTAAACTGGGGACACAACACTGAGCACAGGCTGACATAGCTGCAGATCTGCAGCTTGCTGGCAGAAAAAAATGGGATGGACGACCAGAGATACAGAGCCACCCATTGAAAAAAGTTTATATTTATTGGGCAACAAAAAGTGCGCTGTTTACTGAATAATTTCTCCATATATATATCAAAAAACTACTGTGTTCCTAACATATTTCCTTACTACTTCCACAACAATGCTTTATATACCCTTCAAATCCGAAGCGTGTTGGACCACATTGTCTTGAGACTCAAAATGGTCATATGAATAGACAAAATTTTCAAAGATCTCAATTTCAGGCCCAGAAGGGTTATTAACAAGAGGCCCTAGGGCCTTGAATCGCTCTTCTGATAAATTGTACAATCTATCACTTCTATTTGAAGCCTCTAACCCTAAGTATCCTAAGACCCAAGTTGCATCAACTGACAAAGTTTGATGATTCTTAGCCAATTAGGACTGAAGATATTTTAATAAAGCTATTAAATCAAAGTACTCAGACGTACAGAGAGCCGGGCTCATTTACAGAGTAGAATGAATTTTTTACATGAATCACGTTTATATTCTGATGAAAAAAATACTAAGTATTTTAAAACTATCAGTGTAAATTATAAGACACTGCCAGTGAGTTTTTCAATCCTAATACCACGGTTCGATTTTGTCAGAATACGAATTAATCTGGTACCGCAGCTGAATGTAAACAAACAGGCCAGTCTGGTTCCCTCTCCTGCTTTACCTCGTATGTGTAGAGAACTACGATAACACTGATTATCAAAAATCCTTACGCTAATGAACTATGTTCTTTGACTTAGGACTGAAGTTTTCAAAGTCATTACCACTAATGTTTTATATAGATAAAACCTCGTTTTATTTTTGTTGCTTTATTTAGCGTTTGCATTATCTCAAAGGCGGTTGAAAGTAAGAACTATATTTTTGCACGTAACTTTAAAATGGCGACTATGGGGTTGACATCCTGCCTTGAACAGGATCACAAAAGCCAGCAATTGCTCTTTGAGCAATAAGCCCGGCTAAAAACCATAAAAGTAGGTCATAGTGACCAACTTTAAGATTAGACTTTTCATAGGACTCAAGATGCATTTATAGACAAAGATTGAAGATTCTAAGCCAATAAGTATTTGAGATATTCAAAAGTAGGTCACCTTGACCTACTTATTTGTCTACATTCATGGAAAACCCAAAATTCATCAACTGACAAAGTTTGATTATTCTAAGCTAATAAGTACTCAAGATACTTAAATATAGCCATAAAATGTCAAAAGTAGGTCACCGTGACCTACTTTTTGGTCGTCACTCTCCGAAAACCCAAGATGCATCAACTCACAAAGTCTGATGATTCTAAGCCAATAAATACCTAAGAGATACTAAAATATAGCCATAGAATGTCGAAAGTAGGTCATCGTGACCTACATTTTGGTCTACATTTTTCGAAGTCCCAAGATGCATCTGCTGACCAAGTTTGATGATCGTAGGTCTGAAGGTCATCTAAATATGCCTTTTTAACAATTTGAAAACAAATGCCTGCAAAATTCAAAAAGTAGGTCACAGTGACCTACTTTTTCATAAAATGTGTTTTAAGGTCGCAAGATGCATCAACTTACAAGATTTGATGATTCTAACCCTCTCAGTGTCTGAAATAATGGGATTAAATGTTTTAAAAAGGATTAGTCATAAAGTTCAAAAAGTAGGTCATGGTGACCTACTTTTAAGTTGACATTGTTCAAAGACCCAAGATGCATCAACTGACAAAGTTTGATGATCATAGGCCTTAAAGTGTCCAAGATATGCCTCCAAATCAATTTGAAAAAAAATGCCTGCAAAATTAAAAACATAGGTAATCAGAGATTACAGAGCTCACCTCAAAAAAAAGGCAAAGTCACACAATTAACCAAAAAAAAAGTGTACATTCCAAAAATGAAAATATTTAAGCAATTTTGATCTGATACTTTGAAAGAGACCTACATAAAAAATTTAAACTAGTTCTTAATGAAAATGTAATCAAAATCCAGTATCTGAAGCAAATTTGAGATTTTCATCTCTTGATGCAACGTTTGTGCAAGTTCGGTTTATACTATGTTATATGAGCCTTATAGGTTTTTGGTAATAGACCTGCAACCATAACTTTTACCTGGTCTATTATCTGAAAAATGTATGACAAATTCAGCATCCGAAGCAAGTCCATTAGTGTGCATCCTAATGTATCGTCCATGCAAGTTTGCTCATTATAGGGCTCATAGTTAATTGGAAATGAAACATGTATTAAAAACTAACATTTTCAGTCATCCACAAAAAGTAGGTCAGATTCAGCATCTGAAGCAAGCCTGGTAGTATGCATCCTTAGATGTATCATCCATGCAAGATTGGTCAACATAGGACTTATAGTTACTTGGAAATGAAACCTGCACCAAAAACTTTAACCTGTTCACTCAACCAGAAAATGTAGGTCAGATTCAGCATCCGAAGCAAGCCCAGTAGTGTGCATCCTTAGATGTATCATCCATGCAAGTTTGGTCAACATAGGGCTTAAAGTTACTTGCAAATGAAACCTGCACCAAAAACTTTAACCTGTTCATTCAACTGGAAAATGTAGGTCAGATGCAGCATCCGAAGCAAGCCCGGTAATATTCATCCTTAGATGTATCATGCATGCAAGTTTGGTCAACATAGGGCTTAAAGTTACTTGCAAATGAAACCTGCACCAAAAACGTTAACCTGTTCACTCAACTGGAAAATGTAGGTCAGATTCAGCATCCGAAGCAAGCCTGGTAGTATCCATCCTTAGATGTATCATCCATGCAAGTTTGGTCAACATAGGACTTATAGTTACTTGGAAATGAAACCTGCACCAAAAACTTTAACCTGTTTAGGATAATGTATGGTAGCCCCGGTTATGCATCCTTAGATGTATCATCCATGCAAGTTTGGTCAACATAGGGCTTATAGTAACTTGGAAATGAAATCTACACCAAAAACTGCACCAAAAATGTTAACCTGCTCCAAAAACATTAACCTGGTCATTCCTTTGCTGAAACTGCAGCATCTGAAACTTTGAATGGTACAATGAAACACAGTAGAACCATCTTCCATGCATGTCTAATCAATATAGGACATAAAAGTACTTAAAAAGAAAACTGCTCCAAAAAACTTAACCTTAACCTGGGACGCCGACGCCGACATGGACGCCGACGCCGACACCGACGCTGAGGGTATTAAAAACTTCGTTGAGGTGACACACACCGCACACCACCTACTTTTGTGTTAACATGATGTGAAGTCTTAATAGCACAAGATTTGATAATCCTAGTCTTTATAGTAAGCAAAATAATAACGTTTTTATTAATTGTAAATTTTGGTCAACTTTGAAGTGACCTTGAGACCACGCCCTTTGCCCCAGGGTCATGCCTTGAACAATTTTAATCTTCAACATATCCTGACCCTTGTTTGAAAGTTTGGTGAAAATCTGCCTGGTGGTTCTGGAGAAGAAGATCTTTTAGCAACCAGTACTTTTGGTTTTGTTTTCCTGATTATCTCCCCTTGTTTTAGGGTCCCACCCCTAGTTTTAGTATAAATGGTAGCCCTTGGACCAAGGATACCCCCTGACAAATTTGACAATGATTGGCCAAAGGGTTCTTGAGTTATGGCCCATATTCTAAAAAGTTAACGCACACCGCACACCACACAAATGGCCATAGCATTAGCTCTTTGAGCCGTTGGCTCAGAAGAGCTAACAAGAGGCACATGGGCCACATGGCTTTTTTTTATTGTAAAGTTAAAATCCAAAAGTACTCCCATGACCAATCATGGATTTGCTAATTTTTAGAAAATGATTTTTAAAGAATTTTCCTATATATATCTTTAAAAACTTTGGTCGGCCATTTTGGCCCCGCCTACCCCCGGGGGTCATGATTTGAACAAACTTGAATCTACACTACCTGAGCATGCTTCCATATAAATATGACGAATTATGGCTTTGTCATTGTTGAGGAGAAGATTTTTAAAGAATTTTCCTATATGTGTCTATGTAAAACTTTGATCGGCTGTTGTGGCCTCGCCCTACCACCGGGGGTCATGATTTGAACAAACTTGAATCTACACTACCTGAGCATGCTTCCATATAAATATGATGAATTATGGTTTTGTCATTCTTGAGAAGAAGATTTTTAAAGAATTTTCCTATATATTTTTATGCAAAACTTTGGTTGGCCATTTTGGCCCCGCCCTACCCCGGGGGGTCATGATTTGAACAAATTTGAATCTACACTACCTGAGGATGTTTCCCCATAAGTTTCATTTTTCCTGGCACAGTGGTTCTTGAGAAGAAGATTTTTAAAATATGCCACCAAATTTTCATTAATTCCCAATTATCTCCCCTTGAATAAGGGCATGGCCCTTCATTTGAACAAATTTGAATCCCCTTCACCAAAGGATACTTTGTGGCAAGTTTGGTTGAAATTGGCCTAGCGGTTCTTGAGAAGAAGTCGAAAATGTGAAAAGTTTACAGACAGACGGACAGACAGACAGACGGACGCCGGACAAAATGTGATCAGAAAAGCTCACTTGAGCTTTCAGCTCAGGTGAGCTAAAAATGGTTGTTTGGAATGTTTTGTTGTGGAAGTAGTGATGAAATATATAAGGAATATTTTGAGATGATATCTGAAATATATAGAGAAATAAATGGAGAAACTGCACACTTTCTTGTGAGCAATAAATATGGGTGGCACTGTAGCTCTCCAGTCTGGCAATTTATTTTTTTATGAGAGCTACAATTCTGCAGCTAAGACTGACGATACTAGTGAGTGCGTTTTGCTCTAAACACAATAGGTCTTATTTTAGCTGCAAAAATGTATCCCTCTCCCATTTTTTTTTTGAGAGGGCTACAACTCCTTAGGATCTCCATATTGATGTAAGTGCAGGAGTGAATCACTCCCGCAAAAATTATGGCTTATTTTATCATTAAATGGCTATCTAATTAATGTTTCTTACCTAAACTCCAAAAATACACAGAACTATCCATTTATCAGTTATTTTTCATGTATGTCAACATCACAACTTGATTTTATCTGCCATGTTTAATACTGACTTTGATCGATTTTATTTTGGGACAGGAGGGGGGGGGAGTAAGATCAGTTTTCACTTGATCATGTTGGTAGAATATTTTCCAAATAAAGAGAATGGTCTCTACATGTATTTTCCAAAATGCCCCTCCCCCCTTCCCTGGAAAAAGTATTTTCATTTAATGTATAAAATGACTGTACTAGCTAGTACACAAATAACACATTCCAAGCAAGCAGGTAAAACAAAATCATACCTCCAAACTTAAATAATTTTTGCACATGTTTCAGCTAGATTAATACCATTACTTTCTCTAGTGTAACCTTGCTAATTTTTTGATTAAAGAAATTAGATGTAAATACCTTTTTTATATTCTTTTTGTTTCAATAATTGTCATGTCAGCCCAGGATTGCTAATTGTGTTGGTATTTTTTTTTTAAATGAATGGAATACAGATTTATGAATTTATCTTTAAATTACTTGTTTAAATAAAGATTTCAATAGGAAAGGATATTACAAGAAATTAAAAATGTTACAGAGTGTAAAAATTAATAAATGTTAATACAAATTTAAAGACATTAACATTTGTTTTAAAAGTGCCCTCGTTAGATCCTGTCTCGAGGCAAAGTCCCCTTCTGATTCCTTGATTACCATGCCCTTTTTAGGGTCTAGATTTAACACTTTATCTGAAATATAACCTACATTGTACTAGCTAGGACCTAATAGAAAAATAAGAGGAAAATACTTATCATATTTGCTTGTGTTTTAAATCTGCAAAATCATTTCCATGTTTGAATTCAAAAGGATGAGGTGACTTGCGGCGCCCGGTAAATTGACAAAAAATTAAATGTCTAAATTTTACTCAATTTTTTGTATATAACTAATCACGGATATGTGTACCTTTATAGAATACTATTTTTAACAAAAATAGAAACGTTATTTGAAAGATATAGATCTTTTATTGGGGTACGGGTATCATGTTTACATCCAATTCCCATTGCATTTTAACCCCGCCCCACTTTTTGAAACCCTTAAAATTTACGAGCGCAGGTAGGTACAATTTTCTCATTTGGCTGGTCACAGTATTTTATTGAAATCTACCTATATGTGAAAGGAGAAAATTGTACCTAACTGCGTTCACATGCTAATTTATAACAAGAGGCCCATGGGCCGCATCGCTCACCTGAGCACTGTAGCTTGGAAAAAAGCAGAAATCAGTTTATTATTGAAAAATTTAAACCCAAAAGACAGAAAAGTGGTCCCAACCAATCCTTAAAGAGGAGAATGTATAATCTGAACAAACTTTAATCTATACTAACTAAGGATGCTTGCATATTTCTTTGACTACCTGCGGCTTTATTGCCCTTTATATTTGAACTTACAAACTCTGATCGGTCATTGTGGCCCTGCCCTTACCCCGGGGGTCATGATTTGTACAAACTTGTATCTACACTACCTGAGGATGCTTCCATATACGTTTCATCTTTCCTGGCACAGTGGTTCTTGAGAAGATTTTTAAAGAATTTTTCTATATATTTCTAATAAGAATGAATTCATATGCTAATCGAGGCACTGGCGACACTTTCTAACTGACCAATCAGCTAAATGAAGTTTGTTACTAGTGAGTACCACAAAAACACTATGGAAACATGCTTGGAATTTACTGCTTTCCGATATATTTTTATGCATTTGAGTCACAGATTAAATATGTATCTACATTTGAACAATTTCCGAGATCACAGTAAAATTTATATACAGTTACAAACAATTGATAAATATACAATAGTTTAAGGTTTTTTAGCATGTTTGGTGAGCAATTCGCTAGGTCTCCGAGTATCAATGAATACAAGTTTCATGTGCATTTCTTGTTCTAAAAACCGTAAATGCTGAAAATATATGTGTATTATTAGGTAAACAGCCTTGGCTGACCATTATAAAAGTTTGAAATGTAGAAAAGGATAACAGGTAAATTGACCTAAACCACGTGTCTGTGATAAAATGTAAACGTAGTAATCCAGCATGTTTTGTTGTTCTGTCATTGGATTGGACAATGACTATGTGCGAAACAAGAGGCCCATGGGCCACATCGCTCACCCGAGCATTGTGGCTAGGAAAAGTAGAAATTGGTTTACTATTGAAAAGTTT
>NW_026928215.1:0-32380 GCF_032062105.1 Saccostrea cuccullata | reverse complement strand
AGAAATTAGAAAGTTAAACGAGACTTACCTGGAAGGTGAAGTTTGACTGTAATTTCTTCGACCCAATAGGGTGCCGAGGGATCAAATGCCCAACCCATAAATTCAAAATGTTTTATTTAAAATAAAACAAGAATACTTTTATTATCCCACCCTAGAATTTCTTTTAAACGAATCCAAATTTTTTGTGCTCTGAAGTATGAACCACGCGGTAACCGTATCATCTCATTTGATCCCTCGGCACCCTATTGGGTCGAAGAAATTACAGTCAAACTTCACCTTCCAGGTAAGTCTCGTTTAACTTTCTAATTGTTTTCCCCATCCAAACTTACTCATGAACAGGTACTTTTCTCTGAGTAGATAAGAATCAGTTAAGAAACTTTCTTACAGCATACATGATTGTATTAGTTTCTGTTTGAATGTCCAAAGAATTATGTGAATATTGTCCCTTTGTTCCCCACACATTGAAGCTGATTTCTTATATTACAAAGCTAAAAAAAACACTGAAAATTTAATAAAAGATTTTATCAAGTTTTAAGGTTGCATAATTTGAATACATTTTGAAAATGTCAATTTATATCACAGGAAATTTCCCTACGAAGACTGAAGGAGGAAGGTGCTTTTACATGTGGTGATGATGTTGACATTGAAGGACTTGTTGTTCGGAGAACCATCTCCTGCAATTCGAACATAGAGATATCATATTATTCTGCAAATCTTAGAAATTTTTTGCCACCTGTGTGCCTTTACTGTGGAACAGAAGATAATCTGTTAGATGACAATGATGACTACATTGTATATTGTTATGAGAACTATTCAATTGTCAGGCTCATTTGTAGGCAATGCAGGTCCTCTGGACATGAGGCAGGGACTTGGGGGAGGAAATTCTTTAAAAAGACCTGATTTGACATTTAATGTTTGAAAACATTGCACTTACATTTGTATGAAAGAAAGTGTTTGAAACTTGACATACATTTTTATTTTTAATATTTTGAAGGAAAAAAATAGCCATTAAATGTTGAGAATTATAAGTTATGTGATATCTGTCTTTATTTTTAGGCCCTCGCTCTTTGAAATCACACTTCACTAAAATATATATTTAAATATTAATTATATTCGCTCGCCTCATAATTTTGAAACCCAAAATAAAAAATATTTGTAAAATGATTTCGCTCGCTTCACTTTTTAATTTTGAAAATCCGAAGAAATAGTTTACAAATTGGTGTGGCCTTATTGTTGCAAATTATTTCATTTTCTGGTATTATGAGGAATACATTAAAGTCACATTTTACTGTGACGTCACAGTAAACTTTTCCCGTATAAATTATGCCCCGCCTCCTTATTTCAGCCTTAACAATGCTGTGTTTAGACTTTCCCCTGTTTATTCCTTTTCTATTTGAAGGGATTTACAAATTTCCTCATGAAATACTTGGCAATTTCCTTGTACTTTTTGAAAAATAACTTTTTATTATAATAGACCCTTTAAGGTTTCGTCAAAGGTCAATATGTAAAAAAAATTATTTTTAAAATAACTCTAAAACTATGTGAGGTATCAAGTTAAAACTTTTACATTTTATAATTTTTTTCATTGATTAACAGATAGAAATTATCACTTGATAAAAAATACTTGGAAAAAATATTTAAATTGAGGAAAAATCTTTTTAAAAATGCATATTTTTTCAGAAAATGCACCTAATTAATTCCGTGCTTTTAGTGAAAACCACCACTGCAGAAACAAAATATGTTTATCAATGAAGAGCAAGTTGGACTTGGATAGCCTCTGGAAAGTTGTTTTCCCTGTTTATTTTGTCCAAATGTAACATTGCAAATGGTGGGTTCTACAGGGGTCTTTTCTTTATACATGTCATGCTTTCAATAACAGCCTTTCAGAGACCATTCACATCCAACTTGCCCTTCAATGATAAACATATATTATTTCTGCAATGATGGTTTTCACAAACAGGACAGAATTAAGCAGGTGTATTTCTATTTATATATGCACATTTTCGGATACAATTTTTCTCAAAAAATATCTATTTTAGAATATTTGTTATCAAGTAATACTTTCTATCTATTAATCAATGATATATTTATAAACTGTAAACATTTTGACTTTATACCACACACAGTTTTGGAGCTGTTGTAAAAATAATTATTTAGACATGTTGACCTTTGACGAAACCTTAACTAAGATAAACAGGAGACTTTGACAGACAATGACATAAGGGGACGACCATTTGATTCGGGGGGGGGGGGGGGGGGGGGGGGGGGGGGGCTGGCAAATGTTTTTGAGACGGATTATTTATTTTCATGCCTGTCAAGGACATATTATTTATTTTCAAGATTATCGAGGACAGAATATTTATTTTCTTCTTTGTCTTACGTACCTTGATCGGTTGATTCTAAAAGACTAATCATTTATATACCGTAGGCGGATTCAGGAGGGAGGGACGTGTATAACCACCAGTGCTTCACCCACGACCGACTGGGGGCCTTAAGTCGGTCGTGGGTGAAGCACTGGTGGAGGCCAAGGGAGGGAATCTCTTGGGTTTTCGGGTATTTTAAGAATAAAACCAGGACAATTATACATGTAGTGGTATTAGTTATTGTATGTACCAAAGTATGACATTATTAATATTGGTCATGTCATACTTTGAATGAAGGGGGTCCAGGGGTGAAGCCCCCTGCATGAAGCTCGTGGGTTTTTGTGTATTTTAAGAGTAAAACCAGGCACAATTATGTAGGAATTGGTTAGTTATGTTCCAAAGTATGACATAATTAATACTAGTCATATCATACTTTGAATGAAGGGGGCCTAGGGGGCGAAGCCCCCTGAAGCTCTTGGGTTTTTGTGTATTTTAAGAGTAAAACTAGGCACAAAAATATTGGTATTGTACTAAACTATGGCAATATTAATATTATTCATATCATACTTTGAAATTTTAGGGGAGGGATCATAGACATGTACGCCTTCCTTAAATCCGCCACTGTATACTTTGTATTAATTTATCGGGAAGTATACTTCTTTGACAAGAAAATTTATCTTTTGTGGTGTTTAAGAATTGGCTTGTATACTGAAAGGATTAAGTAACGCATATTATACTTTTGAGTTAAATTAAAACAATTATTTCAAATATGTTTTCCACCATTGTTATCATACATTTTAATCCATCTTTAATCAACAAGTTACCAAAATATTGTGTGATTTTGAGTGATAATTCCTGAGATATTGATATCAATATTTCGACACCCCCCAAAAATAAAACTAAAAATTCTCATAATCTCCCTTTCGCATCAGTAACAAACTTGATTTTCCTGTGCATTGAGTTCACCAGAGTAGTTATCTTTTTCAGAGCATTATTATTCAACCCTTCCGACGGTAGTCTTAATGAGTGAGATTAGCTGTATTATTCCAAAGCCAACAAATCCCCCCGCCCATTCGAATACGAATTTTTTGATTAAGGATAGAATGAACAGAACCCAGCAGGTTTGGTACACGTGGATGTTTGTTAAAAAGTCTCGGCAAACACTAGCTAAATTTTTCCAATGTAAACATGCTAAAAAGAATCACGCAAACGACGCGTACGTGCGCGTTTGAGACTAAAATCGACGTAAAGCTCGCCGCCCAAATTAGAGCAGAGAGTTTCTGTCAATTCAGGATGAAAAAAATGAGTATGCTTGTCTGCTGTATAAATATCAGGTTTCAGTGATAATGCCTTGACAATAACCGAAGTGGCATGATGAAAATCCCTATCTTGTGACGTTGTTACGCGCCAACGTCGCCGTCATGGTTGGTCGAAAACAATTTACGTTAACTCTTTGACAATCAAAAAAACTTTTATTGGGTTGAAAAGTTGAAAACAATCTGTACAGCAGCATGTTTTTGCGTTTTAATTCACTTATACAATATTGAATTCAATTACTAAACCCACAGTAGCTTCAGTCAGCAATACCACGATTGCAAGAAATTTATACTGACTGCAAATATGCAAAAACGATGTCTATAACTCTAATGCATCGTATGGCACTACAAAATTTTATCACAAAATTATCATCATCAACATGCACGTGTTTTTGATGTTTTATCATTTCCCCTACGTGACGCCGTACATTTCATGGTTGAGTAGTTTTGACTAGCGATTTTAATGCAAACTGACCAAAATACACATCTAGATCTGACCAATTTTCATATTTTTCGGCCACATAGTCAAAAAATTTTCCCATATTATGTTCTTATGCGTTTCTTTTTCCTTTCAGTATATTAAAAGTGATTCATCACATCTACTGAGTGCACATTGCCATGCTGATCAACTGACTACAAGTATCCAGTCTGGTAATCTGATTTTAAATACTATTTGGTTCTAAAATGACGAGCGGAGCGAGCCAAAAAAATGCTGAATTAAAGATTCTGAGGTTAAATTGAACGTAAATAAAAAGGTGTTTTCACAATATCTAAATATCATAAGTCAAGGTCAGATTATTTATTTTCTTTGCAGAGGAGGACAGATTATTTATTTTCAACATTTTCAGGGAGAGATTATTTCCAAAATCTGCCAGGCCCCCACCTCAGAATCAAATGGTCGTCCCCTAATGAAAAAATACTGTTTCTTAAAATTATGCAATTACAAGTGCACAGGATGCAAACACATTAATAAATAGAATATTAATAAAATAAATACCTTTTCAACATGTATGGCACTGACGCACTATGTCGATCCAAGACAATATGCCTTATGCCTTAGCTATACGAATTTACATACTTTACTATATACATTCACAAGTTCTATAAATATATGTAAGGACCCCCCCCCCTGTTTGTGACGTCACAATGTGAAAATGACGTCACTATATAGGTCACTTGTGACAAAAAATGATTGACCTAGTCGTATTCGAAAAACGAACGGCTGTAAAGTTAAACATACGCCTATATCTTGGAAATTCCTTTGCAGAAGCTTATAATAATTTGTAAACGGTTTATGAAGACAAAAGACTTGCCAGAAGTTTAGTCAGTAATTGGATTGGTTTAAGTGAAGGAAGGGAGATGTTAAAAATGATGTTTGTTCTGTCGCCCAGGGCAACCAAGCTGGGGAAGAGATGTGTCATTTGTTAAGCAATTTGAAATGAAAGATCCCCAAATTACAGTTTGAAAAATAGTTGAATATCTTTACAATAATGTAATGATTTAATCCCTAAAATATCGTTTACTTTAGACTTTAAACATATCAGATACATGTATGATAAAAAGAAGGCACCCATACTTTATCCACATTGAAAAAACGACGCTCCAAAGACACAGGACTTGGGTTTTGATGGTCACCATGCTCATTCTGAAAAAGGATATCATTATCCACCCATACTAATGCCGAGATCTGGCCACTTCTGACAAATGGACTGTTTTTGTTGTAAAAAATAACTTCCATGGTAAGAAATATGTTAGTCTGAATAATCTTTAAGCTTCTGTGACAGAACGCTAAGGAGCATGTCACGTGACCGCCTATATCACGTGCTCCGCGCATGGGCAAAACTTTTGAAGATGCGCGTTAAAATCGGAGAGGACTACTTTGAAAAATTTTCAGCACTGAAAACCCTAGATATCATTTTTTTTTTTCGGAAGTTATACAATTAGTCCGCGAACTTTTTTATCACCTCGTTATGATGTTGATTTGAAAAATATTAGTATACAGTTAAAGTATATCGCGCTGCACCTCGGGAAATAGTCCTGGCCCCGCCGTCACCAAAATTCCTCAACCTCACCCTCAATACTCAATTCAAACCCCTTGAGGTTTCCCTAACTGAGGATTTCCTCAATTCACCGTCACCAAACAGACTGAGTATCACCTCAATAGAGGTGATTTTTTTCCCTCAACTCAGTTGAGGTGTTACATCAATAACATCGCGCACTTTCGCGGAATTTTTACGTAATGATTTTACGCAATAAATATCTGTCGTCTGTGTATTATTTTGTATGAAAATGGCTGAGAAAGACATAATTGGGTTGATATCAGGGGGTAAAAGGAAACGGGGGGCTAATTGGACCAGCGAGGAGGAGATAACTTTAATTGAAGAGGTTTTAAAATTCGAACAACAACTATTTGGAAAGATGAAAGGGGCGGGGGTTAAAGGGAAACATGGAAAGGTAAAAGAAGAAACTTGGAAGTCCATCACTGACACACTGAATTTGTAAGTACTGTTATATCAATCTGAATTCACTTACTTTTTGTTTTGACCCATGACCAGACGATTCTCGCTGTGATCTCCCTTTGTAGGTGTAAACACAAATTTTATCCCAGTATATTCCAGTCCTAAATTAATACGGACAATGTTTTCTGTCGTAACCGTAAATGCCCACGGTTAATCAAAATTCCTCCGTTAATTTAATAAAATCTCATCTTAAACAGCATCACATATGTTGGTTACACCGTTATGTCGTGTATTATATACCATTTCTGGTCATAAACGACGAAAGCGGGTGGGGGCTCAAATATAGGTACAAACCACTTCAGACCGAGGCTTCAGACATTAATAATATTGGAGATTAAAGAAATTCATTTTAAAATAAAAAATCAAGTCCCAAATGGGGGGAAATAATTTGACCACCCTACAGATTTTTTTAAAAATAGGATACAAGAAAACGAATATAAATGACTACAAAAAAAAATATTTTTTTAACAAACAAAACAAAAATATAACTATTTAAATAAACAAAATATAATTACCGGGTATGTTTAAGTATATTCTATGTGATTATCCACTATTATATTTAAAGGAAAATGTTACACTTTTAAAGTGAGATGTCAAATTTGTCAAACACAAACTAGAATTTATCAATGTTTTGTTTTTAATTTCATTTATACAGACAATTTAAAAACGACAGAACATCTGACTCCATCTACAAAAAGTATGACAACATCAAACAGAGAGGTAAAATGTTATTACTTTTTTTAGAGTTGAGCAAAGTATTTGTGGGAAATATTTATCAATGAGAAATGTTTAAAATCGCCATCAATTGTAGCAAAAGAGAAAATTGATGACATACGCAGGCCCAAGACTGGGGGAGGTCCACCATCAGCGCCCCTCACTCAGGCAGAGGAGGCCTTGTATCAGGCAATGGATACGCGACCCAACATTGTTGGCCTGGTGGGAAGCATTGATACCGATGGTAATTTAAACAATGTCACTTATTTCAGAGGTAGAACTTTGCCAGAGTAAAATTCTCCTTCTCTAGTAGAGTTAAGATTTAAAAAAATGTCATATTTTGGGACCACGGAAAACTTTAAACATTTAATATACATGTACATTGTAATTATAGAACCAATAACATCTGTCCAAACACAAGAGTTAGCAGCAGTTGTTGAAGGAACCGGTGATGCTTCAACATCCTCTAAGAGCCCCGGTTTAAGTTTATCATTTAGTACAAATTCAGGTAAGATACCTATCATTTTAAAAATATATTAACACTAATCTTTGATAAGATGGTACATACGCAAGTACAGTGTATATATTTGCATTTATATTTTTTGTGAAAGATGTACGGCCTAAGGAAAAGAAGAGGAAGATGGTACCACGAGAGATCTTGGATGATCTAGAGATAAAAAATAGTAAACTTGAAAATGAGAAGCTGACACAACAAATAAACAAGCTTGTTCAAGAACAAAAGAAATTAGCCTTAGAGGAGAAAAAATTGCAAACGGAGATTGAAATGCTTGAGATTAAAAAATCATATTTATTGTGTAAATTAAGTTCTGAATTTCCAGAATTCATCATAAACCCTGTTTGTCAATGACTTACTACTTTTGAGAGGCTCTGAATAGATCACAAACTCTTGAATTGGGATCAGTAAATGTGAAATATTTATTTTTTAAACTATAAATAAACGTATGTACTTCAGTATATCAAATGAAATTCTGAAACATATGTCACTATAAACCGTCAACCACTTGAAAATGACCTGAAATAGACAAAAAAATGTTATATAAATAATTGTCATTGGTTGAATCAATGTATAGTTGTATACATACACGTAAGTTGTGTGATCTTCGGTATTATGAATTCAAAAATATGCAAGTGTTTATGAATATGTGCATACCTACATGTAGCTCTACCCGAAATACGTCTGTGCGATATAGTCTCGCAAGTGACTTCCCTCTGGAGAATTGCACACAACTTGGTGGGCCGTCGGGTCAAATGCATCCTCTTGCTGGTCCAATCTATCCATCACATCACCAGTTCGAATCCCAAGATTATGAAGGATGACGCAAGCGACAACGTATGCTACTGCCTGTTCAGGGGCCGTTCTGTAAAAAAAAAATCAAATTAGATTTGAATTTTTACTTAATTAGATGTATTTTGATTGTGGTATTCCCCAAGAGATGGCTGTCAATAATTTTAGTTGGAGCCAATATGAAATATTTAGACGGTTTATCTGTTAAAAAATTATAGAGGGTATTATTTACTGAATATAGCAAAATATGTTTTTTAGAAGTTGCATGTATTTCATCTAAATAATGCAAAGCTTCTTTACCTCAGAGTTCCTTGAAGACAGGAAAACCTCCGTTTCAGAATTCCAAAACTTTGCTCAATAAGAACTCTGGTTCGACACAGAGATGCATTAAATCGTTGGTGAGCGTTTGTCTGCGGGTTGAGGTATGGTGTCATTAAATAGCGTCGACAGGGGTATCCAGAATCGCCCAACAAAACGCCATTGTGTTCACCTAAACGTACGAGTTTCTTAATTGAATTTCTTGAATAATAACCTTCAACATTTCAAATTTGTTTCCCTTCTCCATCGATAAACAAATGTATCAATATTTTTTAGTAAAATATAAATAAAGTTGTTTACCTCTTTCGAATTGTCGACAAAGGAAGGATTCCCGCCAAATCCTGCTATCATGGACACTACCGGGCCAGCTGGCACACACACTCGTGAATCGGAAGTTGGCATCACAAACCATCTATTTGAAATCAAAATGAAACCCTAACTTTTTAAGATGGCTGATAAATTGCATATAATGCTGCAGAGTTAAAGAATTTAAATAAAAATAATATTGATATGTAGTCTCGTAGCATCAGAAGGGGTGTGGGAGGCAACTTTTTGTTGCAGTATAGTCAGCTAAATATGATTTAGTAATTAGGAGTTCAAATGACTTTTAAAATAAAATTCTGCTTATCAAGTCCTTTTTTCAGGGGAATAGATTTTTTCATTGGCTGCCCCTTTCAAATACGACGCTCATATCACTGATGTTTTGATTAAATAGTCTATAACTTCAACATTGGAAGCATTTGATGTGAGATAAAACAACAAATAAAATAAAGAAGAAATATAATACTGACCTGTACATTCAAAGAATGGAATCCCTTTCTATTCACAAAATCCGGTTCATTTTCAGTTGGAGCCATAATTCTAATGAATGTTCCATCAACGCATCCCAGTGTGTTCGGGAATCCTGTGTAAATTTATTATACAATGTATAGTGTTTAAGTTTTTATTTATTGTCTAACTTACAATGTGTGGTAAAAATAGTACATATATATATATATAGATATGACATCCCTTTAAAAAAACATAGACATTAGCAGAGGTGGGATCTTGTAAAGGCTATGGGAGGGGGCAGTTTGAGGTCGGGGTAGAGGCCCATCGCCATACACAAAAAATGATTTATTAAATCTTTTAAATCGTGCAGGGGGAGGGGGTCAAATAGAGTTCCCTTGTTTAATATGCTTTCCTCCGAGTACCGTCACATGACATGCAATGCCAGCCCTGGGTGGACTACCAACACGTCCTACACAATGTTTCACTTTGAAACCAATGGAAGATCCCAGCGAATTATAGCTACATGTACATCTAATGCTTGCTTGTTTGTGTTTTTGTTTTAATTGTTTGTTTGTTTGTTTTTGGCTTGTCAAAGTCCCCCATAGAACTGTTGAAAACTCGGTGTTGCCAGGTTTGAAGTGCTTTTATGCATGAGTGTTGGACACCTGGACACCCCCCCTCTCTCTCTCTTTTTTTAAATTGCTAGATCTGCCACTGCAACGTCTTTATATTATAGCCAATATTTAAAATTTTATAATTACCAAAAATAAAATAGTATAAGAGGTGAATTATGGAGATTGCGTAATACTATCGTAACATTTTATCCTTCATCTCATGCATAACTCGAGATCTCTTTAACAACTGAATGGTCGCATGCATAAGCAATGTTATTTTCTTCGAATATTTGTCAAATTATACACATATCGAAGTCCCTATTTTGGTGGATAGGATGCACTTGTAGCATACTCATGGTGGACATTGAATTTTCAAGGTTAGTTGAGATTAAAACGAATTTGAGTCGGCGAATACTATTTTCAATCAGCGTTTCCGCTCTACCAGTCCTTGCTTCAAAACAAATATCGTCGCTAATCGACAATCACTGCATTTTATGAGAATGTAAAATTAAAGAAAAATAAATTGCTCATAAAAACACATTCTTATAATATTTTAATAAAAATATCAATTATTGCCTGAATCGGGTCCATTAGGCATTTATAATTTACAAATCTTACATTTGAGTTAACTGTGTCTTCAAACAAAAATTGAATAAATGCTGATTAAAATGATATATAATATATGTAGCTTGTGTTCTTTAGATGTGTGACATATATTGTGAAACACCCTGTACATGCACGAAATCGAAAAGAACGAGTTATCCTTCCTACATGTAAGTTTTGAAAGAGAAAGTAGAAAAGAAAACAAAACGACGAACAACATACCGGCAATTTTGATGAACTCTTGCTTCGTTTTCCGTGCTTGTTCGTCTCTAGGGAAAACAATGAATTGTTGTCTTACAGTAAGGATGGCATTAGTGACTGATCTACAGCATCTACCGACAGTTGACTCAGACACATTCATGCTATCACCTATCAGTTTATGATAGGCGCCTGTCGCAAAGAACCTCAGACACACGAAGAGCTGTAAGAGCGGAGGTAAGGCATTGTTTTTTGTACTACCTATCAAAGTTCCACCTATCAAGTCCAGTAAATACACGACTGAAGCCTGTCTAAATCGATAGCGGTCAAAAAGTTCATCGTCTGTGTAGGCTTCTAAGGGGTTCAGTCGATCTCGTATCACCCTTTTTGACGGTCGATTGCGATATCTCCGAAACCTACGTCGTCTACGACGTCTGCCAGCCATGTTAAATTTGCTTGAGGAAATTTTTAAGGTTGCTATGAAGCTATCCTTAAATATTTGAGGATTTCCTCAGGAAAATCCCTCAATTTTTTTTGGTGACGGTGACTTGAGGGTGAGGTGAGATATTTGAGGGAAAACCTCAGAGTTGAGGCTGAGTGTTGAGTTGAGGGATGTTGGTGACGGCGGGGCCTGGTCTTGGGGAACTTGAATCTTGCTAACTCCCTCCATGATATACTATGTAGAGGACACTCAATGTTTTTTAGATGAATATGAAATTTATTTCACGAGTGGGACAGGATTTTTCGATATTTTCACGATTGCGAAGCACGAGTGAAAATATGAAAAAAAAAATCCAGTCTAACGAGTGAAATAATTTCCTCATTCAACTAAAAACATTGAATTTTTTATTTAATACATTTTCTTTCATTTTCCTTTCTCCTCTGCCTTTTTCTAATGCAGTCATCATAGTTAAGCGGTTAAGACGTCATAGCCAAGTGTTATGAGATTGAAAACGTAGTAAATAAGGATTTCAACTACGTATTTGGGGGATCTTTGGCACTTTTATTGTAGTCAGAATGGTTTATTTCCTAAGGACCAAGCAGTATTTTTTACAACATTCTTTGTTATTGGAATGTAAATCGAGAGTTTTACCGCACTTTTGTTGTTTGTCACACTGCGAAAGGATATCATTTTGATATCCTTTCACACTATGACAGGATATCACTTTATTCAATGAATATATTACAGTATTCACTGCTAAAAATGTTATCAAACTGTTTTATTATACCGACACAAATTTAAATTGTAAAGATTGTTGATGAAATGCTGTAAACTATATTTGGAACGGGTTCGGTATTCTGATCGGGTGCGGTGTATGATGTATTATGTTTAATGTATATTGAGTAAACTTACCGGACCCGTAAACTTTGCGGAAACAACCCGCAGTCCAAAAATTCTTATTCACGACGTCTCCGTAAATACCGCACCCGCAAACTTTGCGTAAACGTTCCGTAAAATCGGCGGTACGTTACGGGACGTCATGACCATCCGTAAACGTTGCGAAAAAGGCAAAGCCAATATTTACGAAATTGAAATAAATCAATTATACTTTTAAAAAAAATAATTTAACTTTTAAATCGAAACAAATAATAATAATTAAATAATAATACAATTTATTAAAATGTTCAATGAAAATTTTGGACTATTTTTCATACTTAATTTTTTCCCGGGGGTCACTTATATACATGTACTTTCAAGACTGAGGAAGTTTTCTACAAATACAAATCAAAATAAATGGTTAGAGATTATATTTCAATATTCCCGGGTTAAAGTTGGTCGCAAAACTCACGGATATTTTTCGCATGCGAAAAAAAATTTTGGTTTATAGAGTAACATTTGTCATGGAGGGATAAATTTTTTCAACTATTTTGGAAATACTTTTAAGACCTTTCATCACCTTTCATCACTTTCTTTTTGAATGTAGCGTCTTGCTATTTTCCGTTTCTTCTCCACGTTGTCGCCTGTTATTTGAACACTGCTGTTGCTGAATGGGCGATCTTGGACAGCTTCCGGAACATCAGATGCAACCGTTGTCCGCGACGCCATGACGTGACGTCACGGGCGGTCCTTTTACCCAAAAGGAACAAAAAAAAAAAAAAAACAATCACACACAATTAACTAGTGCTAATTGTAACGGGGACCGTTACAGATGTTCCCCAAACGCTCCCCAACTCCCTTTTGGTGCCATATTCCCTGTAAGCTTCATTAAATAAGACAAACTCCATGCATTTGAGATTTTAACAACGTTTACCCAGAAGTGTACCAAATTCATTAAAACTTTAGCATTGCACGCGTGCGCATGTGAATGCATGTGCGTAATGACCATATCATCTTGTCAACACAATCTATATATTTTAAAACACTAAATATTAATGTATTAAACCCAAAAATATTTTTTAAAAATACGCTCATTCAAGTGTATTTTTGAATTTACTCATTTCACGTGCACGCACGTGCATACATGAGCATGGTGACCATACCTTCTTCTAGAAGTCCATTTCATCTATCTATGTTCTAAATCCCACCCCGTTTGGTTAAAAACCAAGGGAGTTATAGCTGTTTAAAGTTTCAGCCAATCAGATTGCAGCGCACGTACACGCACGTGTATGCATGTGCATGGTGACCATACCGTCTTGTAGAAGTCTATTATATCTATCTATGTTCCAAATCCCATCATGTTTGGTTGAAAATCAAGGGAGTTATAGCTATTTAAAGTTTAAGCCAATCAGATTGCAGCACACGTGCATGCACGTGCTTTCATGATAATTGCTATATATCATGTTGTAGGATATCCTAATGCATGGCTATGTTCAAAATTTCAAAGGATTTCGTCAAAAATCAAGAAAGATATTGAGACTTTAGTTTCAGCCAATCAGAGTGAAGCGCACGTGCATGCGCGTGAGATCTTGCTATTTTGACCATGTCATATTGTCTATGCTACTAATATATCATCACATTATGAGTTTCAAAGCATTTCATCCAAAAATAGAAAAGTTACGGCTATATCTATTATATTGGTCATTTCACGCGTTGCACGTGCACGCTCTTGCAAGCACGTGCGCACAAAATAACCTTTGTTTCGCAAATCTACATAACATGCCTACTGACCCTAAAAAGGTTTTACCTAAGTCGGAAGTGTAGTTTACAAGATCACTCCCGGACAAAGAAGAAGAAGAAGAAGAAAAATAATAATAACTAGATACGATCTCGTTGCGAGCAACGAGTGGGTCTTCCGTCCGATTCTTGATAAGATGAGATAAGATTTTGATTGAGATTTTCATTCTAAAAGAATGATAAAGATTGTGAAGAAGAACGATTTTGCCTCCATAATCTGTAAACAGACTTTGAAAATTAAAGATTTAAAAATTAGATTTTTGGCCCCTCACGGCCCCTAATATTAGGGATCAGCCCTTTTTTCTTCATATCATCTTAAAGCTCTCAGGATTTTGAACATTTTTTGTTCAACAACTATTCAGAGATTCTCTTTCGCTTTCGAGTTATTTTCAAAAGAAATATTTAGGGGCCAACCCTTCAACTCCTTAATGAGGACGTTTAGCGAAAAATAAAAGATTGCATATTGTTTAGAACATTATTTTGAACATTTTTTGTTCAATATTACTTATCAAAATATTTCTCACTTTTGAGATATAGAGCGTCAAAGATTTAGCATTCTGTCCCCTTATGGCCCCTTATTATGCTCCATACGACATGAAAATCATAATATGTAGTTGTAGGTTGTTGAGATAAACATTTTTGCTTCAGTAATGTATTACAAAATATTGACTGCTTTAGAGTTATCGATTAAAGACTTTTGGCCCCTCTCGGCCCCTAATTTGAGTGTCCAGACCCTTTTTCTGGATTTTAACTTAAACCTCTAAGGATTTTAAACATTTTTTGTTCAACAACTATTCAGAGATTCTTTTTTGTTTTCGAGTTTTTTGCATAAGAAATATTTAGGGGCCAACCCTTTAACTCCTTAATGGGGACGTTTTGCGAAAAATGAAAGGTTGCATATTATTCAGAACATTATTTTGAACATCTTTTGTTCAATATTACTAATCAAAATATTTCCCACTTTTGAGATAAAAAGCGTCAAAGATTTAGCATTCTGGTCCCTTATGGACCCTTATTATGCACCATAGGACATCCAAATCATAATATATAGTTGTAGATTGTTGAGATAAATATCTTTGCTTCAGTAATGTATAACAAAATATTGACTGCTTAAGAGTTATCGAAAAAAGACTTTTGGCCCCTCTTGGCCCCTAATTTGAGTGCCCAGCCCCTTTTTCCTGATCTTATCTCAAAGTTCTCATGATTTTGAATACTTTTTGTTCAACAACTCCTCAGAGATTCTGTTTCGTTTTCGAGTTATTTGCAAAAGAAATATTTAGGGGCCAACCCTTCAACTCCTTAATGGGGACGTTTAGCGAAAAATGAAAGGTGTCAGATTGTTTAGAACATTATTTTGAACATCTTTTGTTCAATATTACTTATCAAAATATTTCCCACTTTTGAGATAAAAAGCGTCAAAGATTTAGCATTCTGGCCCCTTATGGGCCCTTATTATGCACCATAGGGCATCCAAATCATAATATATAGTTGTAGATTGTTGAGATAAACATTTTTGCTTCAGTAATGCATAACAAAATATTGACTGCATAAGAGTTATCAAAAAAAGACTTTTGACCCCTCTTGGCCCCTAATTTGAGTGCCCAGACCCTTTTTCCTGATCTCGTCTTAAAGTTCTCCTGATTTTGAATACTTTTTGTTCAACAACTATTCAGAGATTCTGTTTCGTTTTCGAGTTATTTGCAAAAGAAATATTTAGGGGCCAACCCTTCAACTCCTTAATGGGGACATTTAGCGAAAAATGAAAGGTGTCAGATAGTTTAGAACATTATTTTGAACATCTTTTGTTCAATATTACTTATCAAAATATTTCCCACTTTTGAGATAAAAAGCGTCAAAGATTTAGCATTCTGGCCCCTTATGGACCCTTATTATGCACCATAGGACATCCAAATCATAATATATAGTTGTAGATTGTTGAGATAAACATTTTTGCTTCAGTAATATATAACAAAATATTGACTGCTTAAGAGTTATCGAAAAAAGACTTTTAGCCCCTTTTGACCCCTAATGTGATGAGTCAGCACTTTTTTCTTGATATCATATTACGGATCTTGTCATTCTGCACAAATTTTGTTCAGTATGTTTTAACAAAATAATTATACTTTAAAAGATATGATGCAAAATGTCTTAAAAAAATCAGTCATGATTCGTGTCCTAAATTTTGACCCCTACCGAGTTTCCATACTAGACACTTCCGGAAATTATCATGACCCAGGTGCAACATGGCAACATGTCCTCTATCATCCCTGAAAAATTCAGCTTTCTAGCTTTAGCCGTTTTTGAGTAACGTGACAGACACGGAGGTCCTCTAAATTTCGATCAAAGGGCGATAACTCTCGACTAAAAAGGAATTTCCAAAAAAGGACTTGCCGGAATTAACTTCAGATGTCAATGCATCAACCATGAAAATTTGGATAAAATCGATCGAGCCATCTCCGAGAAATCCTCTGCACAAATTTTGTAAGAAGAAAAAAGAAAATAATAATAACTAGATACGATCTCGTTGTGAGCAACGAGTGGGTCTTCCGTCCGATTCTTGATAAGATGAAATATGATTTTGAGTGAGAATTTCATTCTAAAATAATGATAAAGATTGTGAAGAAAAACAATTTTGTCTCCATAGTCTGTAAACAGACGTTGAACATTAAGTCTTAAAAATTTGACTTTTGGCCCCTCACGGCCCCTAATATTAGGAATCAGCCCTTTTTTCTTCATATCATCTAAAAGCTCTCAGGATTTTGAACATTTTTGTTCAACAACTATTCAGAGATTCTCTTTCGTTTTCGAGTTATTTGCAAAAGAAATATTTAGGGGCCAACCCTTTAACTCCTTAAAGGGGACGTATATCGAAAAATTAAAGGTTGCATATTGTTCAGAACATTATTTTGAACATCTTTTGTTCAATATTACTTATCAAAATATTTCTCACTTTTGGGATATAAAGCGTCAAAGATTTAGCATTCTGGCCCCTTATGGCCCCTTTTTATGCACCATACGACATAAAAATCATAATATATAGTTGTAGATTGTTGAGATAAACATTTTTGCTTCAGTAATGTATAACAAAATATTGACTGCTAAAGAGTTATCGAAAAAAGACTTTTGGCCCCTCTCGGCCCCTAATTTGAATGCCCAGCCCCTTTTTCTTGATCTCATCTTAAAGCTCCAAAGATTTTGAACACTTTTTGTTCAACAACTATTCAGAGATTCTCTTTCGTTTTCGAGTTATTAACAAAAGAAATATTTAGGGGCCAACCCTTCAACTCCCTAATGGGGACGTTTAGCGAAAAATTAAAGATTGCATATTGTTTAGAACATTATTTTGAACATCTTTTGTTCAATATTACTTATCAAAATATTTCCCTCTTTTGAGATATAAAGCGTCAAAGATTTAGCATTCTGGCCCCTTATGGCCCCTTATTATGCACCATAGGACATTCAAATTATAATATATAGTTGTAGATTGTTGAGATAAACATTTTTGCTTCAGTAATGTATTACAAAATATTGACTGCTAAAGAGTTATCGAAAAAAGACATTTGGCCCCTCTCAGCCCCTAATTAGGGTGCCCAGCCCCTTTTTCGGGATCTCATCTGAAAGCTCCCAGGATTTTGAACACTTTTTGTTCAACAACTATTCAGAGATTCTCTTTCGTTTTCGAGTTATTTGCAAAAGAAATATTTAGGGGCCAACCCTTCAACTCCTTAAAGGGGACGTATAGCGAAAATTGAAAGGTTGCATATTGTTTAGAACATTATTTTGAACATCTTTTGTTCAATATTACTTATCAAAATATTTCCTACTTTTGAGATATAAAGCGTCAAAGATTTAGCATTTTGGCCCCTTATGGCCCCTAATTATGTAACATACGACATTAAAATTATAATATGCAGTTGTAGATTGTTGAGATTAACATTTTTGCTTCTGTAATGTCTAACAAAATATTAACTGTTTAAGAGTTATCGAAAAAAGACTTTTGGCCCCTTTTGGCCCTTAATGTGATGAGTCAGCACTTTTTTCTTGATATCATATTAAAGATCTTGTCATTTTGCACAAATTCTGTTCAGTATGTTTTAACAAAATAATGATACTTTAAAAGATATGATGCAAAATGTCTAAAAAAATCAGTCATGATTCGTGTCCTAAATTTTGACCCCTACCGAGCTTCCATACTAGGCACTTCCGGAAAATTTCCTGACCATGTTGCAATATGGCAACATGTCCTCTATCATCCCTGAAAAAATCAGCTTTCTAGCTTGAGTCGTTTTTGAGTTCCATCACAGACATGGAGGTCATCAAAATTCCGATCAAAGGGCGATAACTTCCGACCGGAAGTGAATTTCAAAAAAATGAAAAAAACGTATAAGGTTTAGATAAAGATACATCTTCTCCGAAATTTTCAAGAAAATCGGTCGAGCCATCTCCGAGAAATCTTCTCCACAAAAATTGTAAAGAAAAAAAAAGAATAATAATAATAATAATAATAATAACTAGAGCAAAGCTCGTTGCAAAGCAACGAGTAGGTCTTCCGTCATGTTTGACCGGAAGTGGCCGTCATTTGTAACAGAAATGAGAAATAACGTCCAAAAAAGGTTTGATTCCTCTAAATCCATGTTAATTAATGCAAAAATAAGTCATTTTCTGTTACTTCCGGTTTGACCGGAAGTAACGACGACGGACGGAAAATTAATTCTAATACTCCCAGAGACATGTGTTACCAGAAAATTTGTCAAGAACGGCAAAAATACGCGTTTTCCGACTACTTCCGGTTTCACCGGAAGTGACGACGCCGGTCGTAGTGTGACGAGACAAATAGATTAAGCTTGACATTTTGAACAACTTTGCTACTTTGACGTATCACAAATTCTCAATACTTTTTTAGATATAAAGGAAAAAATTTGGCCCCTTCAGGCCCCTGATTTGAGGGGCCAGCCCTTTTTTCAGGGAGTCATTTGAAAGATCTTGAAATTCTACACCTTTTTTGTTCTACATGTTTTAACAAAATATTTCTAGGTAGAAAGTTATCGTTGAAAAAGTGCTTAAAATTTTGAAATTCTTGATAGGACTATTTTCGGGCCATAGCGAGCGTCGGCGCTTCGTACTTCCGGTAGTTGTGATATACTTAATGCACTTCTCCAAAAGTTGCTCAAGCATCACTGAAAATTTCAAGCTTCTGTGTTAAGTGCTTTTTGAGAAAACTGCCGGACAAAGTGACCCTCTAAAAATCACTAAATCGCAGAAAACTCCGAACCGGAAGTGACGTCATCAAAATAAAAAAATATATGTCTAGATTTTTTGATGTTCTATCAGACCTGAAAGTTTCATGAAAATCAATCGAGCCGTTCTCGAGAAATCGCGCGTACAAAATCGGTAAGAAAAAAAAACAATAATAATAAAAATAGTGGAAAAGAAACCTAAGAAAAACAATAAGGTCTTCCGCTGAAGACGGAAGACCTTAATAAAAGTGAAAAAGAAACAATAGAATAATAGAAGGGTCTTCCGTTGGAGACGGAAGACCCTAACTAGATACGATCTCGTTGCGAGCAACGAGTGGGTCTTCCGTCCGATTCTTGATGAGATGAGATAAGATTTTGATTGAGATTTTCATTCTAAAATAATGATTTTCCATAATTTGTAAAAAGGCAATGAAAATGAAAGACTTAAAAAATCGCATTTTGGCCCTTTAGGGGCCTAATACTAGGGATCAGCCGTTTTTTCTTCATATCATCTTAACACTCTCAGGATTTTGAACACTTTTTGTTCAACATCTATTCAGAGATTCTTTTTCGTTTTCGTGCTATTTGCAAAAGAAATATTTAGGGGCCAGCCCTTCAACTCCTTAATAGGGACGTTAAGTGAAAAATGCAAGGTTGCATATTGTTCAGAACATGATTTTGAACATCTTTTGTTCAATATTACTTATCAAAATATTTTTCACTTTTGAGATATAAAGCGTCAAAGATTTAGCATTCTGGTCCCTTATGGCCCCTAATTATGTACCATACGACATAAAAATACTAATATATAGTTGTAGATCGTCGAGATAAATATCTTTGCTTCAGTAATGTATTACAAAATATTAAGTAATAAAGAGTTATCGATTAAAGACTTTTGACCCCTCTTGGCCCCTAATTAGAGTGCCCAGCCCCTTGTTCTTGGTTTTACCTTATAGCTCTTATGATTTTGAACACGTTTTGTTCAACAACTCTTCAGAGATTCGTATTCGTTTTAGAGCTATTTGCAATAGAAATATTTAGGGGCCAACCCTTCATCTCCTTAATGGGGACGATTAACGAAAAATGAAAGGTTGCATATTGTTCAGAATATTATTTTAAACATCTTTTGTTCAATATTGATTATCAAAATATTTCTCACTTTCGAGATATAAAGCGTCAAAGATTTAGCAATCTGGCCCCTTGTGGCCCCTAATTATGTACCATACGACATAAAAATCATCATATATAGTTGTAGATCTTCGAGATAAACATGTTTACTTAAGTAATGTATTTCAAAATATTAACTAATAAAAAGTTACCGATTGAAGACTTTTGGCCCCTCTTGGCCCCTAATTTGAGTGCCCAGCCCCTTGTTCTTGATTTCATCTTAAACATCTTATAATTTTGAAAAAAATTTTGTTCAACAACTATTCAGAGATTCTGTTTCGTTTTAGAGCTATTTGCAAAAGAAATATTTAGGGGCCAATCCTTCAACCCCTTAATGGGGACGATTAACGAAAAATAAAAGGTTGCATATTGTTCAGATTATTATCTTGAACATCTTTCGTTCAATATTGATTATCAAAATATTTCCCACTTTCGAGATATAAAGCGTCAAAGATTTAGCATTCTGGCCCCTTGTGGCCCCTAATTATGTATCATACGACATAAAAATCATAACATATAGTTGTAAATGGCTGAGATAAACATTTTTGCTTCAGTAATGTATAACAAAATATTGACTGTTAAAGAGTTATCGAAAAAGGACTTTTGGCCCTTTTTTGCCCCTAATGTGATGAGTCAACACTTTTTTATTGATATCATATTAAAGATCTTGTCATTCTGCACGAATATCGCTCAGTATCTTTTAACAAAATATTTATACTTTGAAAGATATGATACAAAATGTCTCGAAAATTCACTCATGATTCGTGTCCTAGATTTTGACCCCCACCGAGCTTCCATACTAGGCACTTCCGGAAAATATCCTGACCCAGGTGCACAATGGCAACATGTCCCCTATCTTTGGTAAAAATTTCAGCGCTCTAGCTTAAACCGTTTTTGAGTTCTGCTCCAGACAAGAAAGTCCTCTAAATTTCGATTAAAGGGCGATAACTTCCGACCGGAAGTGAATTTTAAGAAAATGAGAAAAACGAATCAAGTTTAGGTGAAGACACATCTTTCCTGAAATTTTCAAGTTAATCGATCGAGCCATCTCCGAGAAATCTTCTGCACAAAAATTGTAAGAAAAAAAGAGGAAGAATAATAAAAGTGAAAAAGAAACAATAGAATAATAGAAGGGTCTTCCGTTGAAGACGGAAGACCCTAATAAAGGGGAAAAAGAAACCGAAGAAAAATAGAAGGGTCTTCCGCTGAAGACGGAAGACCCTAATAAGAAACAGAGTAAAAACAATATGTTCCCCAACTTCGTTTGGGGAACATAACTAGAGATAACGATATTACGTTTAGATACGAGTACAAGTACTTGTACCTCCCCGTTTTAAATTTACTTGAATGTCTACTAACTTGTCTCTGGTTTCTTTTCGCATATGACCCCAATCATCTAGATTAGCATTTCAGGCAGTTTTCTTCCTTTTTGGGTAAATGGACGCGCCCGTGACGTTACGTCATGGCGTCGCGGACAACGGATATTTTAGCGAAGTTGTGGAGAAATGTCACCGCTGCTGCTGTAAAACACGAGTTTGAAATCTTATGAATTAAGAGCCATAAAGAATGGTCCCTTCCAAAAAGATTGGTTTGTGTTTTATAATTTTCGATTGAAGATTAATTGTGCGACAGCCTTGATATTAAGCGAGAGGTTCCCAGGTGACCTAAAATGCGTTGCACCCCTTGAGTTATTATTATACGTATTACGTATTTTTTTTATTCAATGAAAATTTCGGTATAATTAATTGATAGGTACGCGAACTCCTGTGCTCTTCCCTTGGTCAGGCATGTTGTTACATGTAGCTGCTTCCATGTACTTGGCATAATGGGTGATGTGGTCTTGAAGTTTCCTCTTGTCAGTAGCGATAAAATGACACAAACTACAGTAGAAAGGAGCACTATCTAAAGGAATATGGTACTTGTAGATATGCGGTATAACATGTCTCTTCTCCGCTTCGTACTGGTCACATAAGCGACACTGTTACGCTTTCCCCATTCTTAAAATCTCCTTCTCCAAATTTGTCATCTGCTTATAAATTCACACTAAAATAAAAGAACATAATTAATCTGTAAAGAGCTACCCCCCAATCATACAAAAAAAAGACGAGTTCTGTTCCATTTTTTTCTCTTTTTAAACAACAAATATCTTGAGAAGGCTGCACAACACTAGTATTAACTTAAAACCGACATGGTATTTTCAACTTCTTTAACAGCTTCTTGGCCCACTCTGGCTTGTCTTTTCCTTCATACTTCTTCAGCTTGTTGTGGTGAATAACGCGCGAATCCGTTGGACTTAAATGGATGCTAAAAATCAAGTCATTAAATGCCGAGATAAGTTGGTTGTAGTTTTTGACATATTCCCTCCTTTCTACTCTCGTTTAAGCACCAAACTAATTGTCCTTCATAATGGTGTTGCCAATTTCTAATGTCGTAAGATTACTTCTGGTGTTGGGCTGCTTGTCTCAGGTGTCTCCTTGCTTCTTCATGAGCTTTTAGTAGACGTTGTCTCAGATTCTCAACATATTCTCCATAGCTGTGCAATATTCCTTCTGAAGTACTATTCCCTAGCATCAAATCAGCTGGTAATCGTGTTTCTCTCCCAAGCATGAGGAGGTTAGGTGTAAGTCCCATTCCGTTTGCTCCCCTCTTGAATAAGATTTAATCATTTGCACTAATGTCCTGTTGAACCTCTTTGCCAGTCCATTACATCTAGGGTTCCTGGGGCTCGTTCTTGATTTCTTTATTTCCAGTAAATGACAAAATTCCTAAAACAAATTACTTTCAAAACACCTACCTTGATCTGATAGAATTGTCAAGGGACACCCAAACTGACAGACTACCTGTAACAAGTAGTGTGCACATGTCTGTGCTGTTTGGTCAGGTACGGCTATGGCTTCAACCCACTTAGTAAAGTGATCAGTAACTACGAGGACATACTTGTTACCACGAGGAGTCTCTGGGAGTGGTCCTAGCAAATCTGTGGCTAATCTGTCCATTGGCCCTCCTACTTGGTTTTCTCCTAATTTCGCTCGAGGGATTCTCTTCTCAGGCTTGTTCCGGGCACATGTGTCACACTTCTTCAACCATAGAAGAACATCTTCTTTGACCTCATACCAGTACAATCTTTGTTTCAACTTACCATACGTTTTGGTAACTCCAAGGTGTCCCCCCCATCAAACTGTCATGCATGTACTTTCAAATGGTGCCTCGTTAGGAGTGTGGTACTATGATCTGCAGATGGTCTTAACTATCACATCGGCGATGGTATTTCTTATACAAGATATTGTAAACTATGCAAAGAGAGTTCCATAAATGCCAATAATGACGAATGGCAGGACTAAGTTTACGTACCTCTGTATGACTGGCTCTCTGATTCATCTTCACCCACTGATATACAATTTTTAAATCAGGATCTTCCTGTTGTAATTTAGAAACATTGATTTCCCCTGTAAGTGGTGCTGGATGCTCTCCCTTTGACCTGGTAGTGATGGTCCTTATTACATCATCTGATCCCTGTAGATTCGATGGCCTTTCATCAGTTATTCCTAGGTCTGGTTGTTCCTCCAGTAATTGACTCATCATCTCTTTAGTTTTCTTCCTGCATTTACTGCATGGTCCACACTTCAAAGGTAGAGGCTCCATATAGTCAATTTCATTATTTTCACAAGTGCAATTCCTGGGGTTGATACCAGTGTGCGAAATTAACGGTGGACCGGTAGACAATGTCTATAGAAAATCTAGTCGGTCTATACCAATCGAAATATTAATAGACCGACTTGTCTATAGGAATTCTGAGTAAGAAACTGGTTCCCTGCTTGTCTCTAATAAACAAACCACAAAAAGGAGGACCAGTTTAAATAAAACGTCTGTATTACACTGATGTATTCCGTTCACCCCTTAGTTATAATAGTTTGTTCCACGATGTATGCAGAAATAATTCGAATCGGAATATTTTATTTTTAACATGAGGGGAGGTTAAGTTGTGATTACTTAATGGCCGCGGACACCAAAACAGTGCAGAAGAAACATGTCCTTCTTCGACCGTTTAAAGTATGTTGAGGGTGCACGCCCGGGAATTATTATTAAGCGGAAGGTAGCGAAGACAGCGAGTTCCAGCAAGACAGAAAAAGATGCTGAGTATGACAAAGTAAAGCGTAGTAGAAGCTTTCAAGAGCATTGGAAAAATGGCCGGCCCTGGTTAGAATACGAAGAAACAGAAGGTAAAATGAGTTGTTCGTATTGTCGTGAACATTGGGGAGAAAAACTAGACTCGTTAAATGTACAAGCAAAGTTATGGATTTCTGGAACGAGCAATTTTAAGGTGGATTCTCTTAAGACACACGAAGGGTAAAAATTTCACGTCGACAGTAGTAAGGCTGCCCAGAAAAAAAACAGCAACCAACCCTCTCCAGCTTCCGTCGCCATTAGACAGCTTAATGCTACGCAGCTTTACAAACTGAACATTAGATTCCGAAATGTACACGCCGTTTCCAAGTTAGATAAGTCCTTTAAGGATTATGTGTGGCTGTGCAAATTAGATAAGGCCAAGGGCCTTGATATTGGTAACACTTATGAAAATGATAAGGCAGGACGGACGTTTGCGCGGTACATTGCAAAAGTAGAATCGGACAAAACTGTACAAATTTTGAACTATGCAGACTTCTGTTCTATTACAATTGACGGAGCCACAGATTCGGGTGGAATGGAACAAGAGTCGTTGTATGTTCACACATGTGTTGACGGAGTAAAACAGCAACGGTTTCTTCAATTTTTAAATCCGAAGTCTACGTCATCTCAGGATATCTACCAGTCCATCATTGACTGCCTTGAAGAGTTTAAAATAAACCCGAAAAAGGTCATAGGAATCACCACAGATGGAGCATCAAATATGATGGGCATTCGTAATGGTGTATGTACACTGATGAAAACCATATCCCCAGATATTATTCCTATCCATTGTCTAGCCCACAGACTGGAACTGGGTATCAAAGACGCTGTAAAGCACACCATGAGTAAATCTTACGACCGAGCTATGACACTGCTGATTGGACTCTATTATTTCTACAGCAAAAGCCCAAAGCAGAAGAAAGAACTGAAGAGTATGTTTGAAGTCCTGGATATGACATGTGCGATTCCTACCAGAGTTGGCGGTACGAGATGGGTCCCTCATACCGTCAAAGCCATTAATATCTTCAGGAGGAGCTATGCAGCTATCACTTCCCAGCTTGACAACGCATCGCATAAGAACCCAAAGGCCGAAGGATTGGCAAAATTGGCCCATGATGCCAATGTTGTTGCATATTTACTTATGCTGAAGGTAATTAAGTGATTTGATTATATTAACAATAAAAAAATCCTAAGCTTTGAAATTCTAATTTTATAAATAAATGTGATAACAGTATGAAATGCACATCATTCATTTAAATAGGATATCCTTGCACCGGTTACCAAGCTGTCGTTATATTTGCAACGAGAAGACACCACACTTGGGGATGCACTGGTTATGGTGGATTCGACATTAGACCTTCTCTCACCCGAAAGCATCATGTAAGTTCTAAGCTTAGACTCAATATTTTTTTTATTAGATATGATAATTACTTCGAGTCAATATGACAAAAATTATGAATCATTATAAATTCACATAACAATATTTGTGTAGTTTTATTCTAAAACAGTTAAAACAAAATTATAATTACTATCAATTTGCTCATTTCCAATCCAGTGTTAGTGAGGAACTAGAATTCCTTAGAAAGGAAAACTCTTTCTCTGGAATTGCCTTAAAGGGCATTGCAAACTCGCAGCTGCTGTAAAGCAGTGTTTGTCCCAGAGATTTGATTCTCATAGAGAGGTGGTGGCATGTACAAGGTGTTTTAGTTTTTCCTCTTGGCCTCCCCCAAGTGAAAAGGATGCAATCATTGGTGATTTAAATATTGATTCAGAGTTGATGTTACTTGTTTTTTGTTCACTTTGTTTTGTTTACCTTGTTGTTTCATTTTGATGTTTAAATATCTGTGATGTGATTACATTTCATTATAATCTAAACTTGCATTAATTTGTCAATAAATACCAAGATATTCAGATATTGATACTGGCTATAGCTTTGAAAGAAATATAATTAACTACATAATTAACTACATTGAATTTGTTCAGTCATATTTGCTTTTATTTGAAAATTGTACAATGCTTATAGAAAAATTCAGTTGCAAATCCCTTTATCATATATTGTATTAATCCAGGTTTTGGAAAAGCAGAAATTGGTATGTTGATTGACCACTTCAAGCTGCATTTGACAGAGGAAAAAGAAGAGGCTATTCGAGAGTGGCAATTGTTAAAGTCTCTCATGTATCAGAGGTACATAATGAATTACTGTTTTTTATTAAAATTTTATCTAAACCAAAATTGTTTATGTGCTGCATAAGTATAAAACCCAGTCTAAGAAGCAAAACACCATGGATCGTCCAAATTGTCATTAGTTTTATTTACGTATTTGATCTAGGTATGGTAGAGAAATTCCCACTCTGAAGTGGAGAGCTGTGCATGCTGCATTTAAGAACCATGGAGTCTCCAATATCCTGAGTTTGGCAGACCTAGTGCTGAGCCTCCCCCCTACATCTGTGTTTAATGAGCGATCTTTTTCGCACATGAAACTCATCAAAAGTGGTTAGTAACTATAAGACATTGCATATTAGAAATATAGGACAAGAACTAATTAGATAAAATGAAAGTCTAAACAAGAAAGAGTATTTTCTCAATATATATTAGTAAATGAAAGTTTTAGCAAAGAACAATGTTTTGATGAATATTATTTACATTTTCTAGACAAGAGATCCAGAATGTCATCCCAAACACTGTCTGAGATCATGACCATAAAGACAGAGTCACCAAACATTCAGGAATTCAATCCTGCTGATGCCATATCCCTCTGGATGGTAAGGAACAGCATTTAACAATTCTTCTGTGATTATTTATACAATATTGTAACAGAGTGTAAAATTTTCTTTTACTGGTTCAGTGCAGTATGCATATTGTTTTCAATATCAATTTAGGCCACACCCTCAGGAAGCCTGATTTTGACCGTCAAACCAAACGACAGAAAGGAAATCTGGTGACAGGTCAGGTGGCAGAGACAGGTCAGATGGCAGAGACAGGTCAGGTGGCAGAGACAGGTCAGGTAGCAGAGACAGGTCAGGTGGCAGAGACAGGTCAGGTAGCAGAGACAGGTCAGGTGGCAGAGACAGAGACTATGATTGAGATGGAACCTGAGCTTATTGAGACAGAATCCATGGAACCAGAAAGTGATTCAGACAGTAAACCTGAACAAAATGAAAAAGAAAATGAAATGTTGATTAATAAGTTGGTCTATGAGATTGAAAGAGAATATAATTAAACTATGTATGAACAAGTTTTCATGTATTATTTATTTTAATTTCAATATTTTAGCATTGAATGTAGTATTCTAAATTTCGGTCCATAGGAAGTTGCTGCGGTCTATAGAAAATGAAATGTCTATGGACCGAAAGTCTATAGGACTTTGAAGTTAGTTTCGCACACTGTGATACACATTCTAGAAAGGGAATCAGCATTTCCATGCTTTTTACCAGGCCGGTACTGCACACTGAAATTGTATTGAGATAATATTTCTATCCAACGAGCTATACGCCCCTTTGGTTCCTTGAGACTGAAGAGCCAAACCAATGCCTGATGATCGGTCCTTACTAAAAACTCCCTCCCTAGTAAATATTGTTTATAGTACTCGATGAAGTATCTCACAGCTCTTTATCGGTAACACAGTAATTCCGTTCAGATTTTCCTAGTGTGTGGCTTCCATAGGCTAAGACCTTTTCCTGTCCATCTTGGACTTGACTGAGTAAGGCCCCAATAGCATAATCACTGGCATCAGTATCCAGTATGAATTTTCCTTGGTCTCTAGGGTATGCCATTATGTCAGCTCCAGTCAGAGCTCGTTTAAGGTTATTGAATGACTGCTCACATTCCTCTGTCCAAATGAATTTAACATTTTTGCGAGTCAGGTCAACCAATGGTTTTGCTATTTGAGAAAATCCTGCAATAAATTTTCTGTAATAATTACCTAACCCTAAAAATCCTCTGACTTCTCTTACATTCCTTGGAACTTTCATCTGTACAAGATTTTTACATTTTCTGGATTAGGAGAAATCCCCTTTTCATTAATAACATGACCTAAAAAGGTAACTTCCTTTTGCAGTAATTGGCATTTTTCTGGCTTAAGTTTTAATTTTGCTTGTCTGATGCATTCAAAGACCTGTGATACTCGTTCCATGTGTTCTTCAACAGATGATCCAAATACAACTACATCATCTAGATAGATGAGGCAAATTTTCCACTGGAGACCTTGAAGTGCTAATTCCATCAGTCGCTGGAATGTCGCCGGTGCACATGAAAGTCCAAATGGCATTGATAAGAATTCATAGAGCCCATACTTAGTCACAAAGGCAGTCTTAGGAATGCTGCTCTCTTCCATTGGTACTTGGTGGTAGCCTGATGTAAGGTCAAAGGTAGAGAAGTACTTGGCACCTGCAACAGCATCTAAACAGTCATGTACTCTGGGCAATGGGAAAGCATCTTGATTTGTTACTGCGTTCAGCTTCCCGAAATCGACACAAGGTCTTATATTTCCATTTTTCTTAACTACCAGACGAAGAGGAATTGCCTCTTATTAATTAGAATTAGAAATTAGACTTCCTAATAATTCCACTTTCTTCCATTTGGGTAAATGATTTTTGTTTTCTCCCCTCTGCAAAGGCTAGGGGTACCTTATGACACAAACACACCTGTCAGGCCTCTACCTATTTAACTGTATGATACCTATTCCTAAATCAAGAGATTATATTCCACATATCACATTTAGCATTGTTTAGCAAAAATATTTATATAATATAACTTGATTTATACAATCATTCATTAACTTTAGTCTTAACTTATTATATGCAGTCAGTTACGTATAGTCATGATAGTATGTATAACTTCAAAAGGTAAAGCCATTAAAAGGCAGTATTCATAAGGCAGTATTCACTACAGTCATTGAAACGTATCACATCGGTTACCGGGTTAGTCAGAATTTTAACAAGGCTACTTCCGGATAAACAGAACTAACTAACCTGTACGTATAATTGTAAACAAGTTTACAGGTGCCCCAAGCACCGTTGGTCAATAATAGTTAAGTTTCCAGTGCAAATATAATATATAGCACATTAAACTGATATGATTTTACATAAAAATAATAATGACATAAATGCATTAAAACTTTTCCAATATTATCTATCATATGTATACATAAACACTAATTATGACTCTTACCGATGCCTCTGCTTCTTTCAACTTCTCGACGGTCTTTGGCCCAACAATACCGTCTATCACCTCATCAGGAATCTACTGTCGTTGAATTTCCTCCCCTTTAAGGAAAATAAAATTTTCGGGGATACCTCTTGACAGGTGTCGTTCCTGTCGAATCCATTTTTCGAGTTGAACGTCTTGTGACGTCACATAACCCGCGTGTCATGGGGTCATTTAAAAAGGCCTGTGGCAGCGATGATATGGAGTTGTAGCGTAACGTAATACTGAGCTGTCTGGAGCTTTGATTTCTTTGGTGTCTCCTGTATCTATGGTATGTTTAACTAAGTCAGTCAGTCCTAAATCAGAATCGCTCCTGGAAAATATATCTGAAAATTTACATAAAACTTGCCTTATCAACTCTTTTTCTTCTGAACTCTTGTCTTCTGATGCCTTGTTAAACATGTCCTGTAAATGTTCCGGGATTGAACCAGGAGTCTTTTCAATGTTTACCTGGCGAAGGTTTGACTCATTGGTGAGGTCTGTTTGTTCTGGTATAGTGATTACCTCCCCTTCCATTTCTTCCACCTCACCAATCCAGGTGTCTTGGTAAAGTTGAACAGTGTCGCTGAACGGGTTTAATATTCTTATCTTACTAGTAACCTCTTCTCTTGTATCAACTAAACAGCTTGCCATCATAACTGGATTTTTCTCCAAAAAATTGATACTTGGTTCTATAAGGTATTGTGATGAATTATCTCCCTTTTCACAGCGTTGTACGTACACGTCAACAATTTTTTCACTGAGTGGAGGAATGCTGTAATTGTCTGCCAACAGGACCTTGCGTACCAATAAGGGTGATCCAATTCTCGTAATTGGCAGAACTTCATGTCCTATCTCTAAAGTATTTGCTTTCAAATTGATCTCTGCCTCTCCTATGTCATTGTACATCAAAAAATCAATTCCAATCAATCCTTCATCTTGAATATCTGCAACAATAAACTCAAAACAAAATTGAACAGTGTGAAGTTTTATCTTGAAAAGGGCCTTTCCAAATTCAACAAGTGGGTCTCCATTGACGGAAGATTTTTCTAAAACTGGTCTTTCCAGTTCCGGGATTCTGTCGTAAACTCTCTTGGAAATTACTGACTTCACAGCTCCAGTATCTACAGTGAAGAATATTTTAATATTTTCTAAAGTGCCTCTTAAATAGATCCCATCAGTTCTTGGCTGCTGCCTATTGATAGAAAGTTGTTCAGCTTGCGTAAGGTTCTCTGGCTCTGTCACTCTGTTCCTGTCATCAGGTAAAATATCCTTTACTCGATCCTTGACCCACTTCATCCCCCATCTCTTTCATAATGACTTCCTCTGCATTATGTCCCATGGAGTGACCTTGGGTCCCTGAGTCCTTGATCTCCATCTCACCTGAACCTGTGACATCTGAGCTCCTTTGATTGACAATATCTATGTGGTGTTTGGAGACCAGGTATTCCAACAATCTATTGGAATTCCCATGGGTACAAATTGCGCTCCGTTATTAGCAGACTTATTTTTATATTCATATGAAGCAGAATTTATGCAAAAATCTTTTGCGTGAAAAGAAGAAAACACTTGCTGTGGCCTTCAACTCGACATTTAGATATATCGACGACGTATTGTCAATTAATAATGATAATTTCCATTCCTACGTCGATACGATATATATCGTGGTGAGCTTGAGATAAAAGATACCACAGAGTCCGACACTTCTGCTTCATACTTGGATATTTTACTTGAAAAAGACACTAATGGTAATCTAACAACCAAGCTATATGATAAACGTGACTGACGTTTCTCATACCAATTGTTACATGTAGTCCATTATTTATACACTGAATTGACGACGACGGATTTTTTCCGTTATTTCCTGATCATGACAATGAGCACACGGCGGATGTGACCGGTCGACAGGGGATGCTCACTCCTCCATGGCACCTGATCCCACCTCTGATGTTTCGGAGGTCCGTGTTTGCACTGCTCTTATTTTGTATAATGTTTAATGGACTTTGAGATTGAATACTGTTCGTTATCTCCATATCCTTCTCCTTCTTACTTGATCCTTGACTCCTTCACATTGACGCACTTCATCCCCAATCTCTTTCATAATGGCTTCCACTGCATTATGACCTATAGAGTGACCTTGGGTCCCCGAGTCCTTGATCTCATTCTTTTTTCTAATAAATTACTTACTGAAATATAAGAAGTCCCACTTGCAAATTTAGATAGGCCCAATTCATCACCTGGGGTCTGCTCATGGCCTACTGAGCCGACCCGTCGCTGTTAACTGTTGTGATTGGGGACAAAGTCTCTGGCATTGGTGTTGAAAGCCGTTTGATTTGCTGGTCTCATAGACATAAATCCTCTTTGTCCTTCATCTGATCTCCTGTTCATCCTCTGTGGACAATTCTTGGAAATATGGCCAGGTTGTTGACAGGTGAAGCAAATTATTTTCTTCTTATTCTCGGTGTAACTTGGCTTACCTGAGAACAGACTCTTGTCGTTGGAATCTCACACATTGGCTTGTTCTGTTTGATTAAGTTCTTTTCTCCTTTTTGCCCTGTTTCCTTATTTTTTGGCTTCTGTTTCACCTCATGGTCTTTTACCAGGGGGTCACTGTTGTTGGACTTCACTTGTCTCGTCCGCTGGTATCTATCACGGTCTTCCTCTTGATGTGTCCCTGTGTTTGTATTCCGAGCAGCCTCAAAGTAATGCACTACATGATGAACAGCTTCCTCAATTGTACTTGGCTCCTTGTTCAATTCTACATGTATTCTCGCATTGTTATTGCAGC